>NW_022987229.1:633481-880188 GCF_010094035.1 Trematosphaeria pertusa | reverse complement strand
CCTAACCCTAACCCTAACCCTAACCCTAACCCTAACCCTAACCCTAACCCTAACCCTAACCCTAACCCTAACCCTAACCCTAACCCTAACCCTAAAACCTCTATTAATCTAACTAGCGTCTAGTTATAACTATACTACTACTAGTAAAGCTAGTCTATTCTAGTATATACTTTTTTATTTCTTTTATATTATTCTATAATATTACCTACTTAAGAAAGAGAGTCTACTATTCTTTCTTAGAAACGTGCTCTATACTACCTCTACTATATAACTACCTCTAGTAACTTATTCTATAAGTAAGTAACTCTATTATATAGCTCTTATACTTCTTTATATTCTCTCTATTCTAGTATAGTAGTTTACTTTATAGATAAATAGAATTATATTATACTTACGCCTAGAAATCTATAAAGTACGCTAAACGCTAGTCTACTCTCTATATACTACTATACTTTTTATATATTTATATGTCTCTCTTCTCTATACTTTCTATATATATTTATCTAATACTACTTCTCTTTATATATTTTTCTAATACTATCTCTCTACGTATTTTTATCTATAACTCTCTTTTATAACTATATCTAGCTTTTATCTATAACTCTCTTTTATAACTATACCTAGCTCTTATCTATAACTCTACTCTATAACTATATCTAGCTCTATACTCTATATATATCTCTCTCTCTTACTCTACTCTATATATTTTTCTAATACTATCTCTATTTTCTATCTAAACCTAGTACTCTTCTTTACTATACTCTCTCTATAGAAATATAGAAAGGTAGTATTTCTAGTATACTACTCTACTCTATAACCTATACCTCTAGCTTATACGTACGCCTCTCTACTTTATAGAAAAGCTACTTTACTACTTATAGTATAACGCGTCTCTTAACTCTATATATTTTTCTAATACTTCTCTATATAGTACTATCTCTACTCTACTACTACTTCTCTAGTAATACTATTATCTTTAGCGCTACCTTTATATACTTACGTATATAGTATATAAGATATATAACCTACTATACCTCTCTAGGCTTACTCTTTACGCCTATATAATATCTATAGCTAAACTCTACTAGCTATTTTACGCCTACTACTACTTATAGATTATTTAGTACTAATACTATCTCTACTATCTTACTCTATACTAATAGAAACACGTAGTTTACTACGCCTACTACTCTAAATACCTTCTTCTATATTACTACCTACTTCTATAGTACTACCTCTACTAGAAACTTATTTATATTTAGTGCTAGTAAAAATATTATAAACTACTTTACTCTAAGTCTACTCTCTCTATACTTCTATATAGTATCTACTATCTATACCTATAATACTACCTCTTTATACTAACTAATACTCTCTACTAGTATAATATCTAGTACTACTATTCTATACTACTTACTTCTACTCTTTACTCTACGCTAAGCTACTATATTCTATACCTATAATACTACTCTCTATACTAGCTCTACTAGTAGACCTATTCTATACGTAACTCTAACTACTATACTATATACCTATACTACTCTATATCTTACTTTACTTTACTCTATATATTTTTCTAATATAACTCTTCTAGAAACCTAACCTATACTACTATATACCTAGCTATAAGAGAAGATAAGAAAAGAGAATAGAAAGAGAAACTAACTCTTCTATAAACCTCTTTAACTAACTATAACCTATACCTACGTAACTTACTTCTCTATACCTACTATAGAAGTAGCCTAAACTCTCTAGTCTATAGAGTCTACCTATCTAATTATAATAGAATTATAATATACTACTAACTAGTATAGCTAGTATATCTTAGTATATAAAATCTTATTTCTCTTATATTATTCTATAATATTACCTACTTATCTATAGAATATACTATTCTCTCTTAGAAAACTACTACTATACTACTACTAGTAGATCTATTAGATAATTACTCTATAATAACGTTACTCTATAACTAGTAGCTCTACTATATATATTCTATACTTTTTTACGTTCTCTCTATTCTAGTATAGTAGTTTACTTTATAGATAAATAAAATTATATTATACTTACGCTAAGTTATCTATAAATAAAGCTACTACTTAGTATATACTAAGTATACTACTATACTTATCTATACTCTACGTGTATATATACTCTAGATAACTACTCTTTATACTTTCTATATATATACTCTAGACTATTACTCTCTATACTTTTTATATATCTCTCTCTACTACTCTATATATTTTCTTAATACTATCTCTCTATATTTTCTTAATACTCTCTCTCTATATTTTTATATAATATAATAATACTCTATATATCTTCTACTCTTACCTATACTTCTATACTTACGTAACCTAATATAACGCGTATCTTATTACTAATAACTCTATTTTATAACTAAAGCTAGCGCTTTTTTCTACTAATAACTCTACTCTATATTTCTCTTTTCTCTACTCTATATTTTCTACATATATTAAACTCTAACTCTCTAATCTTCTACCTATCTTCTATATTACTTCTATCTACTCTCTCTTTTCTCTTAACTCTATATACTCTCTATATCTACTATCTTTTTAACGTGCTCTTGTCTATATATAACGCGTAGCTAATATACTAGACCTTTACTCTATAATTATACTAATACTACTCTATACCTAAAAACTCGCTTTATTTAAGTACCTATAATACGTCTCTATAGCTCTTCTACTAACTCTATACTCTATATAGCCTATAAACCTACTTTTATAGCGCTAGAACTACCTACTCTAGTAGAACCTCTAACGCCTCTAACTCTAACGCTACTATAAATATAGTACGCTTACTAGCGTAGTTTTTATATACTTACGTATATCTAACTACCTCTAGTACTAAGTATAGCTCTACCTTCTTTTACCTAAGTAAATACTACCTATACTTCTTATACTTACACGTACCTAGCTTACTCTACTTCTACTTTCTAAACTACTACTACTCTCTATTACTCTATACTATATACGTTACTAATACGTACTACTTAACTAGTACTATATACTCTATTAGCGCTAGGCTCTAGTATAACTATCTATATACCTACTCTCTACGTACTACTATACCTCTACTACCTCTACTACTACCTCTAAAAAGAGCTCTAGAGTACTACCTACTACTAACCTCTCTATACGTAACTATAGCTTATCTACTATAGGTAACTCTAATAACTCTCTTTTATAATACTTTATAACTACGTATCTAGCGCCTATAGCCTTTATAACTCTACTCTATAATACCTAAAGTAGTACTACTATGTATATAAAATAATCTAACGCTAGTAATAATAAATTACCTACTATATAAGACTTTTACCTCTACTTATATATACCTATATATATACTCTATTATCTACTACTCTTCTAGAGTACCTAAACTCTTTAGTCTATAGGTAGAGCTCTACCTAATTATAGCGTAAGTATTAATAAATAATTAACTAGATAAGCTAGTTTATCTTAGTATATAACTCTCTTACTTTACTTATATTATTCTATAATATTATATACCTATATATAGAATCTACTAGTCTCTCTTAAGACTAGTATAGTTAGGCCTATACTACTACTAGCGCGAACTAAGTTCTAGACTATTCTATAGTAATATTACTCTATAACTAGTAGCTCTACTATATATATTCTATACTACTCTACGTTTTTTTCTATCTAGTATAGTAGTTTACTTTATAGATAAATAGAATTATATTATACTTATACTAAGTTATCTATAAACTACGCTACTACTTAGTATATACTAAGTATACTACTATATACTTCTTATATATTTCTTTTCTTTATACTTTCTATATATATATATTTCTCTTTTTCTATATTTATATTTTTCTATAATAATATCTCTCTTTTTACTAATAACTTTATTTTATAATAGAATCTAGAGCTTTTTCTCTAATATAACTCTACGTATTTTTTTAATATAACCTCTTTACCTATATACCTTATATAACGTCTTTACTATATAACCTCTCTCTAACGCGTATTTCTCTAGATAGTCTACTCTACGCTATATATTTTTCTAATCTAACTATACTAGAGCTCTTTACTAACGCGTAAATACTACTATTAAAGTAAGCTACTATACTAATACTACTTACTCTCTCTACTTTATATCTCTATTACTTTATAGCTACTACTATACCTCTACTATTATTATATCTAACGTCTCTACTATATATATCTTCTTCTAATATACTATTATCTCTATATTCTTCTTCTACGTATACCTCTCTAGGTAGTATATAACTACCTTCTCTAGCGCCTTCTCTAAATACTTATCTAGCTTCTATAGCGTAATTAGTAATACTATCTCTACTAAAAAGTATATTATAATAATATCTATATAGTCTAGCCTATCTATTTTCTAGTTTATCTATACTATAAACTCTACGTTTTACTTACGCTACTTCTAGCTTAGATTCTAGTCTAGCTACTGCGAATTCTATACTACTACTAGTAAGTTCTTTAGTACCTACTCTACGCGCGTCTACTACTACTCTACCTACTCTATTTTAATACTACCTATAAGAAATACTATCTACTACTTCTATAAACCTACGTATACTAGAGAGTAAAACACCTTACTTTACTTCTTACTTCTAACTATCTCTATAGCCTATAATAATAAACTAGACTCTATCTCTAATAGTAAAAAATAAAAAAAAGAGAAAACTATAATACTATAGGTAGCTAGCTCTTCTATATCTACTTTCTACGTAATACTCTATCTACTACCTACGCTATAGCCTAAACTCTATAGTCTATTATACCTCTATATAACCTACGCTCTACTACGTCTACCTTATACTATCTCTACTATACCTACTCTATACGCTCTACTCTATAAGAATAACTACTTCTACTACTATACACCTAGCTAGAATAGAAGAGAAGATAAGAGAAAGAAACCTAACTCTTCTATCTACCTCTCTACGTAACTACTACTTCTCTACTCTATATACGTACTACTCTCTATATAGCCTAAACTCTATAGTCTATAATACTACCTAATATCTATATAACCTACGTATAGACTTATCTCTATATATCTACTACCTCTATAGTCTACTTTCTCTAGTCTATTAACCTCTATTAATCTAACTAGCGTCTAGTTATAACTACACTACTACTAGTAAAGCTAGTCTATTCTAGTACGTACTTTCTTATTTCTCTTATATTATTCTATAATATTACCTACTTAAGAAAGAGAGTCTACTATTCTCTTTTAGAAACGTACTCTATACTACCTCTACTATATAACTATCTCTAGTAACTTATTCTATAAGTAAGTAACTCTATTATATAGCTCTTATACTTCTCTACGTTCTCTCTATTCTAGTATAGTAGTTTACTTTATAGATAAACAAAATTATATTATACTTATACTAAGTTATTAGAAAAGAATACTAATACTTAGTATACTTTCTATATACTACTATACCTAGCTCTATATACTTTCTATATATTTCTACTCTATATCTCTCTTTACCTATAACTCTCTTTTCTAACTAAACCTAGCGCTCTTCTACTACTTATATATCTCTACTCTCTATATATTTTTCTAATATAGCGCTCTACGTATCTTTTTACTAATAACTCTATTTTATAACTAAAGCTAGTACTCTTCTACTCTTTATATGTCTCTATACTCTACGTGTTTTTCTAATATAACGTTTTTCTAATATAGTAAAACTTCTTACTAGCTATAATATCTATACTCTACGTCTTTAAACATAATATAACTTACTTAACTTCTATTTTATACCTATCTTCTACTATACATTCTATATTTTCTAACCTAACTAATACCTAGCTATACTACTACTAATAAACTCTAATAACGCGCTTCTACTTCTATTCTACTTTCTTCTCTAGCCGCCTTCTATTATAATACTATAGCTATAGCCGCCTACTACTACTACCTATAACGTCTACTATATCTATTACTCTTATCTACTAATACCTTTCTCTAAGTAGCTATACTCTTATAAACTTATTATACTATACCTACTCTTACTACCTCTCTAGCTAGCTATATAACGCCTAACGTAGTACTGCTAGCTCTAGCCTAGGCTCTATAATACCGCCCTGCTAGAAAAATAGCTACTCTACTAGCACCGCTACACGTCTCTACGCTAGTACTAATATAAACACCTACGTTTACTATCTCTATACTACCTATACTACTATATACGCTCTACGTAGTACTATTATTCTCTCTACTTAACTATACTATCTATAGTTCTAGTATCTATACCTAGAGAGAAGCTGCCTACTCTTGCCTGTTACGTACTATACTACTAGCCTCTTCTAGAGTATATAGTACGCTACTAATATATACTTCTATACTAGCTCTATACTTTTATGTTAAACCTACCTCTCTACTACTTATACTCTTTTAACTTGCACCTACTTACTCTTTGCGTGTTTGTATACCTACTATACTCTAACTACTACTCTTACTATCTATACTATTACCTGCTACTACCTACTATACCTTGTGTAACTAAACCTAATCTCTACTAATAATAACGCTACGCCTCTTCGCGTAATATACTAACCTGTCTTTAATAGAATAACCTACTCTACATAAAGCCTAAGAGAAAGATAAGAGAAGAGAGTAGCTCTTCTTTCTATCTACCTCTTATAGTACTACTACTAACACGAAGTACTATCTATACTCTATATAACTTCTCTACTTTGTGTATAAACTACTCTTATAACCTACTACCTCTAGTATCTACTCTCTCTAGTCTATTACCCTCTATTAATCTAATTAGCGTCTAATTATAATATACTCTAACTAGTATAGCTAGTATATTCTAGTATATAACTTTTTACTCTACTTGCGTTATTCTATAACATTCTATTCTTATCTATAGAATCTACTAGCTCTTCTTAGAGCCTATACGTAGTACTACTACTAGTAAACTAAGTTCTAGACTATTCTATAGTAACGTTATTCTATAACTAGTAGCTCTACTATATATATTCTATACTCTATAGAGTTTACTATAGACTAGTATAGTAGTTTACTTTTCTAATAAAATAGAATTATATTACACTTACGCTAAGTTATTAGAAAAGAACGCTAATACTTAGTGTAAATAATGTACTACTATACCTACTAGCGTGTCTAAGACTATAATACCTATACTCTACGCACCTCTTATATCTATGTCTCTCTCTCTCTATATATTTTTCTAATATAATAATACTCTTATTTATACTCTATACTTCTTATATATCTATACCTCTCTCTATCTCTCTTTACTTATAACTCTATTTTATAACTAAACTCTCTCTATATATTTTCTAAATACCTCTCTCTTATTCTACTACTACCTATAACTTTCTATTCTCTACCTAGATACGCTCTAGGCTACTTAGCCGTAGCCGCTCTACGCTCTATTAAAAAATACCTCTACACTCTATAGCCTCTTTACTACTACTTTGCGCTATAGTAAACACTCTTCTATATCTATATATATAAATACTTATATAATACGTATAATATAGAATAACCTTACCTACTTAATAAAAGAATATACTAGTTCTTTTTAGAACTATACCTTACGCTACTACCTTAATCTCTCTATACACGCTCTTACTCTCTTCTACTAGAAGCTAATCTTAACTCTACTATACGCCTCTACTATAGTCGCCTATATTATCTACCTCTTAAGAGTATATAACTCTATTCTTCTCTATTCTAGCTCTACTATATACCTCTAGTAATACCTACCTATATAGCTTATAACTAGCCTCTAGACACTAGACTATCTATAATAGCACGCCTACTCTACCTCTACTACGCTTTAAAAACTACTCTACGCGTAAACGTAACACGTCTACCTCTATATACTCTAGCTCTAGGCTAAAATACTACGCTATTGCCTATACGTAACTATTCTACTACTCTAACTACGCTATAAAAAACGCTCTTAAGCTTACTTCTTATAGTACTAGCTTAACTAGCTCTACTACCTACCTAACTACCTATAGCTCTAGCTGCGACTCTACGCTACACATTTATACCTGCTTGCTAATATCTACTAATACCTTATACTTTTACTTTACTCTCTCTACTACGCGCGTAACCTACTCTATCTACTCTTTAGCCTATCTACTACTATACACCTGCTATAGCGCCGCCTTAAACTACTCTAAGAATGCTACCTCTAATAGTAACGCTATATAACCTACTATCTAATACTATAGAAGCCTATAGTAAACGCGTATACTATCTCGCCTTACTATATTCTACTAATAATAATAGCCTACCTTTACGCCTATAACTTAACACAAAATAAAGAAGATAAGAAGAGAGAAGACTAATACGTACTTCTCTTCTACAAATACTACTCTCTACGTACTAACTAAGTGCCGCTTTACGCCTCTACGTAACCTTATGTATAGACTTTCTAGTCTATCTCTACCTCTATAGGTCTAAACTCTCTAGTCTATTAACCTCTATTAATCTAATTATAATTATATTATAACTATAGTACTAACTAGATAAGCTAGTTTATTCTAGTATATAATCTAACCTCTAGTTATATTACTCTATAATATTATATTCTTATTTATAGAATCTACTAGTCTCTTTTAGAAATATACGTAGTACTACTACTACTACGTAATTACTCTATAATAACTTATTCTATAAGATATAGATTTCTTACGTATATTCTATACTATGTAGAGTTTACTATAGACTAGTATAGTAGTTTACTTTTCTAATAAAATAAAACTCTAACTCTAACTCTAACTCTAACGTATTATTCTTAGGTACTTATAACTCTATAGGCTCTATAGGCTTCTTCTCTAGGTTAACGTTCTTAATAGCTTTCTGCGTAGTAGAAGCTCTAGAGTAATTATAGCTTAGATAGCTAGGTTAGTAGTATTAAAAATAGGTAACTAGCTTCTAGATTACTAGAGCTTTATTAGGTGCTAGAAAATCTAGAAGAGCTAGAGGCGCGCGTTATAGTATTAACATAGTTACGTTATACTTTTTAGCTTTTCTAGTAGTAACGCGTACTTCTTCTAAGGTAAGCTCTTAAGTAAGATCTTAAGTAAAGTCTATATAGTAGTTATAGTTATTAATATATTAATATTAGTATATACCTAACTACGTGCGTATAGTTTCTAGTAGCTTCTTATAAAATTTCTCTATCTATTAATTTACTAGAAGCTAACGCTTCTATATAAGGTAGAAGAAATTATTCTAGAAGTAGGCGAAATTAGTAGCGCTTTAGTAATAAAGCTTTTAGAAATTATAGTAAATATTTAGCCTCTTATATAGGTCTCTATAGCTTCTCTCTAGCTAATTAAAAATATAATTATAGAAAACTACTATATTACTATTCTTAATTATTTATAGTATTACTAATAGAGTCTAGTACGCGTCTTCTTTAGTTTACGTATAGATATAGGTAATAATAGTTTTCTTAGTATTCTCTAGCGTATCTCTAGTATACTAATTCTAGTTTACTTAAAGTTTATTATATAAGCTATCTCTCTACTACTTAAAGGTAATACTCTTACTATCTAATAATAAGAGTAGATCTAGAAACTTAGTAGAGTGTGTTAATTAGCTCTTCTATACTTATAACGCTAGAGGTGTAGCTAGCTAGTATATAGAAGAGTAAGAACCTAGAATTAAATTCTCTAGTAGTAACGCGCTTAAATTACGTATAATTAGTATTATAGAAAAACGCGTTACGCGTTAAACTAGCGTAGTAGGCTAGTTTTTAGAGTAAGTTAATTATACTTATAGTTACTAGATTTTAGCGTCTTTTTTAGCTAGAGTAGTAGCCTATATCTAATTTCTCGCGTATATATTATCTCTCTTAGCAAGAGTATTAGTAGTAATCTAGTAATATATATAGATTTATTATTTATATATCTATTATATATATAATTAGCTAACTATTTTATTAATAATTTTAGCTAGTATTTCTAGAAAGAGCTCTTAAAGCTCTTTAGTAGAGGTAGAAAGTATAAACAAACCTAAGACTAATAATAACTCTAGTATTACTAAGCTCTAGTAAAGCCTTATAAGCTTCTAGTTAAAGTTATTATTCTAATTCTTATTAGTTATTACGTTATATTACTAAACAGAGTTATATAATAGAAATATTAATTAGTATATTCTATAGGTAGGTTTGCTACTCTAGATTTAAGAACTATTAGAGTAAAGAGGTATTATAGAGCTAAGGTTCTACCTCTAGATTAGCTTCGCGAGAGTTCTTCTATAGTGTTTAGATTTATTTAGCTTTTTAATTAAGAAAGAAGCAAAGAGAGGAGGTATTTAGCTACTAGCAGAGTAGTAGGTTGTTAGCTCTACTAGTAGCGTAGAGAGATTGTTAGCTCTACTAGTAGAGTAGAGAATTATTAGTTTTTTATAATTTGTAAAGAGAGGGGGGAAGAAGAGAGTTTCTATATATAGAAGTTCTATAGAAGTTCTCTTATATATAGAGCTCTTAATAGCTCTCTTTAGCTTAGTACTAGTATTTTTCTACTACTAACTAGATCTACTAGTAGTCTTATATAGCGCTAAGAGGTAAGTAATTAATTAGTACGTTAATAGATTCTTAGAGTAAGTAACTAGGCTCTTATAGCTCTAATTCTTAGTATTAGCTATTAGTAAACGCTTCTTAACAAGACTACTTAGTTTAGCTAGATATTATGCTACTATCTTTAGCTAAAGAGGTATTAACCTTTAAATAATATAAGAGCTAGGTTTATAGTCTCTACTACTATAAGCGCCTCTAGAATACCTAGCTAGGTAGGTTAGCTATAGGTAGCATAGTCTCTATAAGCTATAAGAATAAGAGGTGCTAGTAGAGTAGGTTAGATTAAATTTAGCTATCTAAAGGTGCGAAGTAGAAGGCTACTCTAAGAGGTTCTATATATAGAAGTACTAAGTACTAAGACGCTAGGCTAGGTTACGTAATAGAATTACGTAACCTAAGATTATATAATCTAAGGTAAATTCTAAACTAGACTATTATACTATATAAAGCTAAGTAAGTATATTATAGAGTATACTAGTAAGTAGGTAGACGTAGATAAGCTACTAGCTAGCTAGCTAGCTAGCTATAGCGCGTAGGTTAGTTTCTAAACTTTTAATATTCTATAGCTAGAAAGGCTACGTAGTACTCTAATTAGCTATAGCTCTATAGTAGTATAGATTTCTATTATTTAATTAGCTAATTAATTATACCTAATATAATAGTCTAACTTAGCTCTAACTTAGTACTTTAGCCTAACTTAGCTTCGTCTAAGTTACATAACTCTGCCTAGCGCCTTAGTATAGGCACTTTATATATATAGAGAGCTCTTAGAGTATTCTTCTACTTCTTACCTTTAGATAGCTAAATTTAACCTAACCTACTCTGCTAGCACTCTATTCTTATAGCTTATAGAGATAGTACTACCTATAGCTAACTTACCTAGCTAGGTGTTTCGAGACGCTTATAGTAGTAGAGACCGCGAACCTAGCTCTTATATTATCTAAAGATTAATACCCCTTTAGCTAGAGACAACAGCATAATATCTAGCTAAACTAAGTAGCCTTATTAAGAAGCGTTTACTAATAGCTATATTAAGAATTAGAGCTATAAGAGCCTAGTTACTTACTCTAAGAATCTATTAATATTACTAATTAATTACTTACTCTTTAGTGCTGTATAAGACTACTAGTAGATCTAGTTAGTAGTAGAAAGATACTAGTACTAAGCTAAAGAGAGCTATTAAAAGCTCTATATATAGAAGAACTTCTATAGAACTTCTACGTGTAAAAACTCCCCCTCTCTTTTATAAAATTACGAAAAATTAATAATTCTCTACTCTGCTAGTAGAGCTAATAACCTGCTACTCTACTAGTAGCTAATACCCCTCTTATTTTAAAAGCTAATAATTCTCTATACTATCTATAGAGCTAATAATTCTCTACACTACCTATAGAGCTAACAACTAGCTGCTCTGCTAGTAGCTAATACTCTCTATTTTAAAAATTAATAATTCTCTACTCTGCTAGTAGATCTAATAATCTCTCTACGCTGCTAGTAGAGCCGACAACCTACTATCCTGCTAGCAGCTAATACCTCTCTATTTCGAAAAACCGATAATTCTCTACCCCGCTAGCAGAGCTAACAACTAGCTACCCTACTAGTAGCTAATACCTCTCTGCTCCGCTAGCAGAGCTAATAACTAGCTACCCTGCTAGTAGCTAATACCTCTCTCTCTTAAACAAAAAAGTATACCTAGATAAGCTAGAGCTTCTATTATAGTTAAATGCTTAAATTAAGGTATATAAGAGAGAGAAGATACTATAGAAGACGGTAAAGGATTTAAAGCCTATATAGGTAGAAGACTAGAGAGCCTTAGAGCTTAAGAACGAGCCCTCTCTATAAGAGAGGGTAATATAACAGTCTAACTTAGCTCTAACTTAGTACTTTAGCCTAACTTAGCTTCGCCTAAGTTATATAACTCTACCTAGCGTCTTGGTATAGGTACTCTATATATATAGAGAGCTCTTAAAGTATTCTTCTACTTCTTACCTTTAGATAGCTAAATTTAATCTAACCTACTCTACTAGTACTCTATTCTTATAGCTTATAGAGATAGTACTACCTATACTAACTTACCTAGCTAGATATTTTAGAACGCTTATAGTAGTAGAGACTATAGACCTAGCTCTTACATCTAATTATACCTAATTCTAATTATACCTAATTAATTTTTAGTAGAACGTTAGAGTCTCTAATTAGGTAATTTTTTTATCTAAATTAGGTAATTTTTTTATCTAAATTAGAAACTAAAGTTTTGCTAGTATTCTATAAACTTAATTATAATTACTCTACTTATACCTTACTATATAATTAACTAGCTTCTATCTATAAACTAATAGCTAGATAGAATAGATAAACTAGACTCTAGAAAAATACCTAAGAAACTACGTTAACTAAGAATAGAATAACTAGGTTAAACTACTACTTATAGTATAACTAGTATATAATATAGTAAAATAAGAAATAATAAAAATAACTCTTTATTAAGTATATTATAGCTATAAAGCTAGAATATATAGATTCTTAAAGTATATAGCTATAATCTCTCTAAGAATAGAAGAGAAGAAAAGCTAGATAAGAATAATCTATAATAAACTATAGAGAATAGTAGAAAAAATAACTTAATAAGTAAATAAGAAAAGAATTAAGAAACTAACCTTTAAGAAGAGAGGTAAAGTTTTTATTCTATAAAAAAACTTACGTACTAAGTAACCTAGTAAAAAACTTAACTACTTATAAATTAGACTATTTAAAATTAATAGGTAGCTTAGACCTATTAACTTTAGGTTAAAGCTACTACTAATAATATAAATACACTCTATATTCTATAAATCTAAACTTAAATCTATACCTAATAATATACTACTTAATAAATAAACTAAGGTAAAACTAGACTAGAACTTTAAAGTTAAGAGAATACTAAATAAAAGACGTATATAAGGTTAGTAGAAGTACTAGGTTAGATAGAAAGAATACCTACTAGAAGAAAATATATAGAAACTACTAGAAAATCTTAAGAACTACTCTAAGAAACTTAAGAAGTTTTATTAGTAGTACTACTTCTAAGATCTAGAGACTAGAACTCTAGATTCTCTAGATAACTCTAGTTAAATAACTAAAGAGAATTAACTAGAAAAATAGAGAGTTATAACTATAAGAACTACTATACCTTACGCTCTAACTATTCTAACTTCTTAATATTAGTAAGATCTCTAGAAAGTAGCGTATTCTAGTAATACTATACTAACTCTAACTACTTTTATAGGTGCTTACTACGCGCGTTAGTAGACTACTAGAATTTGCCTAGAAGTACCTCTTAGGCACGTAGGTAATCTAGCTCTAACTACTAAGCTTTAGTAAGGCGCTCTACCTTAAGACTAGCCTTAGACTACTAAGAACGTAAATTAGCTACTAACTAATCTAGCTTCTCTACCTCTTTCTAGTCTAATACCTTATTATAAGACTAGTTCTTTATAATATACTCTAAATAATAACTAGAAAATATCTTTATAATATAACGTAAGTTATAAGAATAGTAAGTACTATAAGAGTTATTTAATATATTAATACTAGTATATAGAATAAGGTTAGTATAATAATAGTAGTAGGCTATTAAAAACTTAGTACGTGTAGGTAGTATAGTAAGAATAGAAAAGAAAGAGAGAATATAATACTATAGAACTATAGGTAGTACTACTCTTATATAAGAATAGTATAAAATAATAAAACACTATACCTAGAAATAGAATAGAGCTTTAGAATAACGCTTTAGAAGAAGAGGTAGATATTATAATTATAGAATTAGAAATAGAGCTAGCTAGCTAGAATAGAGAAAATAGTAGACTAAGCCTAGAGTTATAAGATAAGAAATTACGTATATAGTTATAAGAATAATTAGAATTACGTAACAAGAATTAGATAGATTAGAGAGATTAGACTCTAATCTAAGAATTAGAGTCTAATCTAGAGAATCTAAGAGAGCTAGATCTTAGTACCTAATCTAGCTAAGATAGCGTATATATATAACTAGAAGAAGCTTACTCTTTATAGCTTCTTATAGTTATTACTTTATTTATTAAATTACTATAGAGACTTATAATTTATAGTATTATTACCTCTACCTCTTTATTACTAAAGATTCTAGCCTAAAGTATACCTCTTACCCTCTCTTATAAAAGTAAGCCTTAGTCTTAGTTAAGAGAATAGCTTATAATATATACTTTAGAGCTTAAGAATAAGCTTTTTCTATAAGAGAGAGTAATATAATAGTCTAGCTTAGTATTACTAGAGTTATATAACTTTATCTAGCGTCTTAGTACTTAGCTCTCTATATATAGAGTCTCTTAGAGTTTTTCTCTACTTCTTACCTTTAGATAGCTAAATTTAACCTAATCTACTCTACTTATTACTCTTATTCTTATAGCTTATAGAGACTATACTATCTATAGTTAACTTACCTAGCTAGGTATTCTAGAGTGTATATATAGTAGTAGAGACTAGAAGCTAGCTCTTATAGATATAAGGTATTAGCAAATATATAAGAAATTATAACTAATAAAGTAGAAGAATAGAATAATTCTTTTGCTTAAAATAAGATTACAGTCTACCAAGAAGACAATAAGGCGCTGGAACAAAGAGATGCAGCGTCGGCAGCGTGCCTGCTAGGCGACCGGCACACGGTCTGCTTCACGCAGCTCAACGGCGAGAGACCGCTGAGGCATAGGTCGACTAGGGGGTGGTTGCATTTCTCCAAGGGCATGCACGGTCAGCCTCCCGAGGTCTGCAACGGGCGACGACGGGCCGAGACAATAAGGATGCTCGCGCTAGGATCAAAGACTCCAAGGAGCGTGACCAGGCCACGCCTCTCTTGTATATAAGGCGCATTGTGGGTATCTGAACCCGGCGTTGCCAAGTCGCCCCCGCGGACACGCACGTCCAATCGCTTGTTCTCCGACGATGACACGTGGCTGCGACGCCTTCTTATTACAAGCCGTGCCGTACGTTCACAATACACCCAGCTTTTGGTCTTTCTGTCCGTCGTTTCACCTGCAAACGAACTGGACTACACCCCGTACAAGCGTATTCCTACGCGCTTTTGCGTCCAGATGCTTCGCGGAACCCACCAGCGCGCTTGGACAAAGCCACTCAACTGGAACCTCCATGCCACCATCCTGTTCGGCGAAACTCGCACTCCATTCTCGCTATACGTCAGAGCGGAGCCAGCGGGCTCTCAATGCCAGGCGTTTCCGCAGTTCCTCGCATTGCCTGCTGAACTGCAGCTACGTGTCCTTGGCTTCTGCGATCCCCCAACGCTCTTTTGGCTGATGCAGGCGTCGCCGGCTACTCGCTTGGAGGCTGAAAAGCTCTTTTGGTCCCATCCAGACGCGTGGTACTCTGTTGAGTGCCACTGGGTGCTCGACGGAGGGTTTGCCGGCTACGCACACCTTGCGCCTGAGTTCGTGGCCCGCGTCGAGCGGGTCGAGGTGGATTTCGCCGATATAGAGGAGCTCTGGACAGATCCCGTGGCTCAAATTTGCGGCACAGCGTCCATGGCCCTGTCCCACGGCCGGACGGAGCGGCTCCGGCGCTTTTGGCAGACGCTACGGCGCCGACTGCCCCGCGTAACCTGTGTTGTTATCAGCGAAAGCAGGCCGCGCAAAGCCCGGGAGTCGTTGCCGCAGGACCTCCAGGCTTTGCTTCAGATGTGCCCGTCTAGCATAAGTGTCCTGGCGTCCCTCCTCTTCTGGGATGTCCCAGAGAGGCGAAAGAGCGCGGAAAGGAGCCTATGGCGATTGGCTCCGACGAGCGCCGGCACTCCAGGCGACTGGGAGGAGGTGAATCCAGTGTGGACACGACAGAGCATCCTCCCACCGCCGAAGGAGTTTCGCGGCCCCGTAGGGGCGTACGAGCGCACCCGCTACAAATTCCTCCTTTACGGCCTCCGCAGAACGGCCGCCCAGCTGCTGCGCCTTGAGGCACGGGAGAGGCACCACTTCCACGGACGTCGAGAGCCCTTTGGCTGCCCTTATCCTGGGTGCGAGGCCTGGTTCAATTTGCCAGGGGAGTGGACGTTGCATGCGACCTATACCAGGCATGACTACGAAGCCGTTGCCCCTAATGCATTCAAGGCCTCATTTGACCAGCTCGAGGGAGATCTAGAGCGCATGTTGCAGCAAGACATCCACGGCCCGAAGAGGACGATGCTCGAGGACTGGGGCGAGGAGGGGAGCAACAAACGGCAAGCCGCAGAGCAGGCGTTTCTCCATCAGCTAGATTTCGATCCTCTGTACACACACGTGAAGCCAGCCAGAGAGACCTTAGCCTGGGCTCTATACACAGAGGATATGGATCCGAGCAGTGCCTCCTAGAGTAGGATTGGAACCAGGGAGAACAATGGGAGAAGGAAAAGAGCCCAAAAAATAAAATAAAGCAGGGGGGGTGGTGTGGATGCCTACTCGTTACGTCTTGGGGAGACATTGTAGGGTAGAGGGCTACACGTAGACGAAGAGAAGGAGAGAGGGAGAGAGGGAGAGAGGGAGAGAGAAGAGGGGGAACAGGCCGGGCCTTGCATAGGACGAGAGGAGGTAGGCCGCTGTGCCAGTGGCAGGTTTTAGCCAGACAACCCCGAGAGGCCGCTGAAAGGATAGATGGCGTAGGCGCGAGCGCATGGTAAGGCCGCATAGACTCGGATCTGCCCAGGTTACTATTACATCTGTCCTTGACTATTTTGGAGCACGCGGTGCCGCTTGCCTCGCCCCAGTTGCTGCCAGACTACCACGGCTGTGCCGTGATGGCTACCCTAACGCCATCCGCAGCTTAGCGCCCAGGGCTCCTCTAGGATGAACACGGAATCATCTTGTAACGTAGCCGCCGCACAGGGTATGCACGGCGTTGGTAAACGTCTACGTGGCATCAGGGATGCTCAGTACGCTTGTGTGTTTGAATAGAGAGCATGCTGCACGGAGAAGAAGAACGTCCTACTGGTCTCTGTCTTCGCTTTTTTTTTTACGCACGCACTGGTCCTACCAGCGCCCTCTCTACCTCTACCTCTTCTGTTTCCTCTTGTCTTGCTTTGCACGCTTCTCTATACTACGCATTGCTGGACCAACCTATTATCATAGCCATGGCTCCGGTCCAAGGCGACATCCCTCTTGCATGTCAGCACTTGGTGCACCCCACGGATCTTATTTCGTAGAAGACGTCGATTGCCCGCCCCGCTAGTTTACTCCATTAATTTGCTTTTCCGTGTCGCCGCCCTCGCCAGCTTCGCGACCATCGCCCACGCTCACTTCGTCCTCCAAGTTCCCACCAGCCTTGGATTCGACGATGCGAAAGAGACCGAGTCACCTTGCGGCTCGTTCTCCGCAACGGACCGGAGCACTGGCGTCACCAACTATCCCATTGCCGGCGCACCTGTCCAGATGTTGACCACGCACACTTCGGTGACATGAGACTTCAAAGCCGCTCTCCTGAGCGGCCCAACCTCGTTCTCTCCCTTGCTGCCCGTGGTCCAGCAGACGGGCGTGGGGACCTTTTGCCTGCCCCAGGTGCCCGTAAACGCTGCCTGGGCAGGCCAGGACGCTATCCTGCAGGTGATCCAGCATGGTCCTGACGGGACTCTGTTCCAGGTATGCGCCGCGTGCAAAGGTCCAAGAACGCTGCTCACATAGCTTTCAGTGCGCTGCCATCAAATTCGTCACTGGAGGTGCTGCCGACGTTCCCGGTAGCTGCGTCAGCACCGACATCACTGCGTCTTTTCTTGGTGGAGGGGCCTCGAGTTCGTCAGCCCCTTCATCCACGCCTCCAGCTGCCTCGTCCGAGCAAGCAAGAATTGGTTGACATAGGTACGCGAACTGCAGCATAAACCAGTGATTCCAAAGCCCACAGGACTGAAAAGTCCTTTACCTACCGATTGCTAGTCCCCGCTAAAAAAATTACCCAGCTATGTATGGCCCCTGCAGTCATGTACACCCCATCGACTCACCAACAGTCCCCCTCAGCCAACCACCCTTAACTGTCAACCCTCCTCAGATGCCCAGCCAAAGTCCCCCGACACTTCAGACACGTATGCGCATTCCGCATCTCACTATTCACCCAATTCTGAAGACACTCCCCATGGAACACATGACCACATCAGATCCGAAGAGCTTAGTGATCGCTGTCATCATACAGCTCATAGCAGATCTCGCAGCGAGCACCTAATGGGAGCTCTGCCATGGAGACGATTTCGTAGTTCTGGAGTTGCGCTTTGAACGGCGGAGGTGGAGGCGGCTGGAAGAAGCCTATCCGCTGGTTGCGAGGCATGCCTGGGATGAGTGGACGCGGGATCCGCCGCGTATGGGTGGGCGGATTCGGTGTTCCGCGTTGAGAGGGCTGTGTGACTTGTGGCCCCTGGGCTTGTGGAGCTCCTCGTAGTATGGGGGACTGCTGAGTCTGGATGGCAGAGCGTTGGGGAGGAGCTTGATAGCCGTTGCCGGATCGCGAAGCACGGATCTCCCGTGGAACCGGACGTCGGGTCAAACGGCTAAGAGGTGTAGAAGCGTCCACCAGGTCTGGCATTCTTGATCTATTGGCCATGGACCCGCCGTTCGGACCGGAGCCGTACCGATCAAAACTGGAGTACGTTCTCAGAGCGGGAAAGTTGAACGGAGAAGACCGAGTATCAGTCACCTGAGGTCCCGAAGGTGGAAGAAGACGCGCTCCTCGATCGCTGTTCTCGTAACTAGCAGCCATTGAAGGAAATGGACGTGGGGTGTTGATACGGTTCGTGGGTTCGCCAGGTGCTTGATACTGATGAAGAATAGATCGCGGAATTGGAGGCTGTCCGCGTCCGCCTCGTGTCAGAGTACCGGACGTAGTGGGCATGCGTGATGGGTTAGCATTCTCACTCATGAGTTTGCCTTGAGCTTGACGTTGACGGATGAATTGTGGAACGGGAAGATGCAGGCTTAGGCCGCCATTTCCAGCACTACTTGTCGGAAGGTAGCGAGGCATATTTGGGCTGTCACTCGCGTGCGCGCAGGGCTCTTGACGTTGGAGATAGTGCTGTGGAGGTTGAATGTGATGCACTGCCTGACCGTCCATGCCGCTGTCCCGAGTGGTGTTCGTTAGAGGAGATCGAGAGGAGGCCGTATTGCCGATTGGATTTGCTTGTGGTGCTTGGCTCTGGCGAACAGACTGCGGAACAGGTGCAGAGGCTCCCAAGCCGCGGTTTTGGGCGATGCTCGTTGGAAGACTGCGCAAGCGATTCGGTCTCTCATCTATGTGCTCTTGCGGGACCTGGGGCTTGCGAACGGACCGCGGCATCGGCAGACAGGAAATTGGATCGTGCTTCGAAGCATTGTGTGGAGGAGTGGGCGACCCTGACGGCGAGGTTCTGATGCCATCGTTGAGTGATGCCTGAGCCTCGTATACGGATCGCGGAACTGGATAGCGCGGCCCTGGTCCACCATACCCAGTGGCGCTCATCGGAGGCGAGCCACGTGGAGTAGTTCTGCGGTCCATGTCTTCGCTAGGCACGGTACGAGTCGAATAACGAATTGCGTCCTCTAGGTGTAAGCGTTCTAGCTCCTGGTAGTCGAACTCGTCTTCGAGGTCCAGACAGATGTCAGATATGGGCATTCCTTGTTGATGTCAGCTATGGTTGCTTCGAAAGAAAGCACAGGAGGTTGGCGTGTGGTACAGGTGTGAGCTGAGAGCTATAGAGCCACTAGGGCGAGCGGAGCGGGGTGTACACATAGCTACTGAGCGCGCGCTAAGCGGTGTGTCAACATAAAGGTGAATGAGGATCAAATGACGGGTTGGGGCGTCGGGCGCGTCACAAACGGGGTGATTTCGGTGAAGGAAGAAGCGCACCATCGACGCCATTCAATCACCGCCCTTCGCCGTACTTCTTCTAAGATGGCCGAACTTCCCGTTACAGTGATCCAAGATCTAAGAAGGACTCTGTCGCAAGCTTTTTCCGAGACCTCACCCACGATCTCGTGGGTTCTACATATCTATCGACGCCGTTTTGGCTCCTACAATTTATGCTGTCGAAGAAACAAGCTTCCGAAGAAAGCTGTGAGCGAGAATGACAACGAGAGAACTATTGCCGAAGTTAGTATGGAAATGAGGGAGTAGACTGAGGCGTCATACCATGTGTCCAAGTCAGTGCTTCCGCATATGATCCAACAATGACTTTTGCCACGGTAGGTTTCGCGTGATCAGCATAAGACACATCCGAGACCGCATGCTCAATGATCTACTCAATCGTCAGTAAAAAAAGAAACCCATATCTTCCACAGAAATACTCACCTTCCACTTCCTGTGCTCGCCAAAACCCATATCATCAAGTCGTCTGTCAAGCCCTCGCCTCAGCGCACCCTGCAATACAGCACTCGTACCCGCCATACCAGCAAGCATTCCCACACTGCTTGCTAGGTAGATCGTGGACGCAGCAACCGCAGCATGAGCAGGATCAATAGCTGCTTGCACGCCGATAAAAAGTGTGGAACCCAGGACACCCATCGCGAAGCCGCCGGGTACTATGTACAGAGATTCGAGCCAGTTGGTGTCGCCGTGCCAGCGGAGGATAAGAAGGAGATAGCCGACTGAGGCGAAGGCTATAGCGAAAAGAGTGGGAGACTTGTAGGCCCCGGTACTGATGTGAGAGTTAGCGTGAGGCTTGATTGAAAGTGCCGAGGACTGTGGGACTATTTTCTTACCGCTTGATAATCACTCCGGACAGAACGCCACCTATGGCGTTACCAGCTACGGCAGGAAAGAGGTGGGCGCCAGCTATTGTGTTGGAAGCTTTCGCTGTGACTTTGAAGTAGAGCGGAATCGCGATCATCAACTGAAAAAGTGATATCAGTATTGAACCTGTCAGAAAGGGGGTGACTGTGTCAACTTACCCCAACCTGAGCTCCAGCCGAGCAGATCATAACGAAAGACGATGCCACGACCTCGCGATTCCACAAGACAACGATCGGTATGATCGGCTCCTTTGCGAACGATGCTTCCGTCGCCAGAAACAGCAAACCAAACGCGCAAGCTCCGCCGAACAAGCCAAAGATAAGAGGATGGTTCCAGGGTATTCGGTCGCCTCCGATTTCCAGCGGAAACAGGAATCCTAGAATACACAGAGTCATGAAGAATCCGCCGAGGAAGTCGACCCGCGCCAGCTTGCTGCCTTTGCGCTTATTATCTTGGTCGGATCGGACGCGCGATGGCAGGGTAATCGAGATGAGTATCAAAGCAATGCCGGCAAGGGGAGCTTGGCCGAGGAAGGACCATCGCCATCCAACAGTATCGGCAAGCCAGCCCCCTAGCGGACCTCCGATGCTGCGACCTGTTGTAGCAGCGACGTTGACGTACGAGCGCCAGGAGGCTACTTCGCGAAGGGGTACCAGATCTGTGAGAAGTATGGAAACCAGTGTAGTCATGCCGCAAGCTCCTAGACCGGAGATCACTCGCCCGACGATAAGGTGCGACATCGAATTTCCAGCGCCCCTGGGAGGTTAGCATATCCATGAGGTCTGGTCTCGCCGAGTGTATTCGCTTACACTAACGCGCTGAATGAAGATCAGCAAAGTACACGAGAGGTATAGGTCCCATACGACCATCCGACCTACCATCCCAGCCCAAATAGCGTGTACGCCAACAGCAGAAGCGACTTGCGACCGTATATGTCACTCAATTTTCCATACTAAACCCGTCAGTGTCAGTCATGACAGCTGTTGGGTAACACTAACAAGAGGCTGCACAGCCGCAGCTGCGAGGCCAAAGCTAGTCAAGAGCCAAGTGGAATCATGCAAAGCATAGAACTCTGAAGCAATTATAGGATGCGTCGCCATGAGGAGCGAGCCATCGGCGTTCGAGATAAAGACGCCTGTGTCACTGTCAGAAAGGTTGTTGATAATCGGGTTGCTACTGACCGATCAAAAGCACCAGTACAATACGAAGAATTGAAGCCGATGAAGGACGGGTGGGAGATGTTGACTGCGGTCCTGTCTCTTCGTCGTGCGAACGCTTCGATTGTGCCGTGCTCGGTCGATCATCCGATGCTGAGGTTGAGTCATCCTCCGAGGGCACGATTGTGCTGCCTTGAGGTAGGACTGCGTCTAGACTGGACAGTAGAGGAGTACGTTCAGTACTTTCGATGCCATGGTCTGTCATTATTGCAAGTGTGGGTGGTGTGAGTAGAACAATGAGGCCAGCGCAGAGAAATT
Organism: Trematosphaeria pertusa; assembly: GCF_010094035.1. NCBI lineage: Eukaryota > Fungi > Ascomycota > Dothideomycetes > Pleosporales > Trematosphaeriaceae > Trematosphaeria > Trematosphaeria pertusa. The sequence goes on along the minus strand of NW_022987229.1, from coordinate 857,355 downwards.
GATGTTCTTATCGGAACCAGATTTTCACTAGGTAACAGCTTAAACGTACGCCGGCATGTTGGGCTTGGTTCTCGATATGCAAGTGACACTTTTCTGATGCGTCGCGCTCCAAGGGTCCCATGACTGGCGGATGTTGCAAAACAACAACGCAATTACGCCATCGGATTAGCGAGCAAACCAAAACGCCGTTTTCTATCTGGCTTCGAAGCCGAGTACCCACAACATTGCCGTCATAGGGCGGTGGCTGTCCCGAATCCAGGGTCAATAGCCCGCACATGCAGCTGACAGGTCTAATCTACGTTCAGCGGGTCAGCTAGACCCAATCCGCCCAGTGACTCCCGTACCGATAGACAAGGCCATCCTTTTCGAATTGCGGTCCTTCAGCGTCCAGAATATACCCAGCCTCGCAACGCGTGTACTCGACCTTCTTTTGCTGTACCTCGTAGAATTGGTCAAATCTGGGCGAAAGAGCGTCGTGCAAATTTCTTACGTTGCCTGCTGGATGAAGGGCTCGCCAAGGCTCAATACAAGTCCGACTTTTGCAGGACTTTAACACGAAAAGTAAGGAATCAAGTCGTGCTGCAACCTTGGGGAGAGGGTGTCCCAGCAGCCTATCAACGAGGGTATTTTTGGCAAGAAGATTCTTTAGCTGCCCTGGATCTTGCTGGGAAAGTCGTTAGAAGCAGGTTCCTTGGCATTCTCGATTACAGACTTACGTTGAGATCGTAGAGTTCATGCTCATTGTTGCACCAGACGGAGTAGAAGAAGTTATATGACTTTCCAACAATGCGCAGCGCTTTGTACGTGTTGTTAAGGTGGAGGCGCTCTATTCAAGGTCAGGTCTGGCATTGCGGAGAGTGCGCATGGCAACTTACCCCCGTCCCAGTTTTTCCCCTCGCCGAGAGCAAATCCCCAGTATTCCACATTAACGTGCTCATGTCGCTTCATTTTGGCTTTTGCAATCTCGGAGTGAGATGTTGGAATCGCCTCACCGTCGAAGCTTGCTCGTAGCGGTGCGCCAATGAGCTTCAGAATTGTGGGTGCGAGATCCGTATGAGTAGTGACGACCTGGGTAGTGGCATTCTTGGGCACTCCCGGACCGCGAATTATTAGCGGAATGTTGATGTTTTCTTCGAATCCGCACTCTTTCCCAGGCTGCAAGCGGTGTTGTCCGATGTGGTATCCGTTATCGCTCGTGTAGATGATGTAGGTATTCTCCAAGAGCCCGTGCCGGCCAAGGCGGTCAACGAGGCCCTCCACAAGCTCATCTACGCCTTGAAGAGCACGAAGTCGCTCACGATAAAAATGGTCATTGTAGTCGACGTTCTCCTGGCTTTGTCGTGGGAGACGCTTCACCCAGTTGACACCAGATGGTTCTTCAGGATTGAAATTCTCAGTCCGTGGGACTTTGGCATCCGGAAATAGATGAGCATGTCGCTGGAGCGGAATCGGAGGACTGAACTCCGCTTGTAAATCAGGATCTGGTCCGTCTACAAGGAACTTAACGTTGCTATGTGGTGCAACCGGAGCGACGGCCAAAAAGAACGGTTTCTTTTCTTGGACAGCATCGGTAAGGAAGCCGTACGCCTTCTCGGTCAGGATTTCGGTAGTGTGCTTGCCTTCGTAGTGTACAGGCGGATCCTTGTTCCGCTGATAACTGCTGTTCAGGTACTGATAAGTGAACGGATCCAACAGAAAGTCCTGTTCGCCATTAGCAAATCAACAAGTCCACACTTGATCGGGAAGCATACAGATCCAGTGAAGCCGTTGACGTAGGGTAAGTGATAATTCGTGACAGTGTGTGTATTGAACAGCTTTCCAGTGTAGTACGTATTGTACCCAGCATCCTGCAACCAAATAGGGAGAAAATCGTCGTTCAAGCCTTGGCTGACAAACTTCGGGTATCCGCCATAGGGGGGCTGCACATCGGTTACATTCGTGTTGTGAGCGGCCTTTCCGGTCCAGAGAGATACTCGGGACGGGCAACACAGTGCGATGGTGCAAAAATGTCGCTTGTAAAAGGTTCCTTGCTCGAGCAGGTGCTTCCTGATGGAGGGTAAATAATTCAACGAGTCCAGATGCAGGTCTTGGTCGTCGGTGAGCACGAAGACGATATTGGGTTGAGAGGATCGTTCAGGGCCTTGGGGAACCCGAGGCAGAGATTCTGGTGTTAGGCCGATTGACTTCTGGCCAGCGAGCCCGAGGCCCAGGTTCGCCCAGAAGAGAGATGACCAAACCATGGTGATCGTAAGCTGTTAAAGATGAGCTGTGAGATCGAGGAGGGTCAATTATCAGCGCGATGGAGAGATTGGCGGATGGCTAGCGAGTGATTGCGTGCTTTGGCCCTGCCATCACACATCGGGGCTTCCCCACTTCGAGTCTGGGAGCCGTGTGACGACACCACGCCACGGGCGTTTGGAACGCCGTCTCTGCAAGCTAACGTGTGCCTTGCAGTGTTCGAACGCCATTGAGATCGGGATAGCTCAGAGATGGGCGACGCCTGACCTCGAGAGTTGTGTTTGAGCGAAGGCTGGTGTTTTAAGTTTGATAGCGACGGCCCGTGCGGGGAGCCTAGTGTTGCCGGATATGGTTACTGCTGCACGTGACTTGAGTCGTACATATAGCCATAACTCAACTCATGTCTCAATACTTCCCACTTCCCTAAGACCTAGTCTACCTAGGAATGTGTGATGACGTGCCCCCTCCTTCCGCCATACCGGCGTAGGCTCCTTGGCCCTCGTTCTTCACCACCTCTATCAATGTTGCTTCCCCTAGCAATACCGACCCGGTGAAACTAGATGCATGATGCGTCTCTTTGCGGTCTTGCGGCCTAGCAGCGGCATGGCGTCAGGCAAACTCTATGAAGTACGGCTGGACGGATCACGGGCATCCTGAACAGCGGGAGAATGTGGTTTTTTCTTCTTCATTTCCATCGCCTTTTTTTTGTTCAAGCTGCACGCATAGGTATCATGCAGGTTGCCTACTTCTAAGACAACTTCTGTTCACTAATTCTTCTGGCTCATGAGCGCCCATTCTTAAAGTAGACTCACTACTTTTAGGGAGACCACTTGGGTCCTTCACATCCGCATCTGCTGGCTTTTTCATCAGTACACATCGAAAGGAAACAGATACAAATTGTCCCGAAACTGTCTACATGATTTTCGTCTGATCGAGCGTGACAGTGCGGATGTGGCTGTCACTGCATGAGATTAGTCCAAAGTTCAACGTCTCGCGCGCTCGTTGCCGCTGACCGGTGTTGATATTCGGAAGATCAAAAGAATCGACAGTGACGCTGGGCATAGTATGAATGTTCTCAGAGTTCCTCCATCGAAGGTCCTCATTCATCGCACGATTTTATGTCATCGTCACCGATGGAACTTTTAACATGCCGCCACTAGGATCTTGAAGCTTGAACTGTGTCCTTCCGAGAACCTATAACAAGGACAGGATGCCCCAGTTAGTAGCGGCAGGGAACTTCGACGTGGATTACCGCCACCAGACAACAGCGGCGCTTGCGACCGCGAAACGGCTGCTCTTCGACATGGACACCAGGTCCTGGCTGAACGATGGGGCTCGGGAAGAGAATGTGCACCACGCACTTGACGCCTGGTTAAAAGAGACACTGTACCGACGTGGATACGGGCTTGTCGCTTACTATACCGAACGGTACGGTTTCGCGTTGGAGGCATACCACGAGTAGGGGATCACGCCGCAGCCATTGCTAGATTGGCTTCCCCGTTCGTACATCCAGGTGAATGGGCCGCTCGACTTTGGCGTCACCCTCGAGTAGCACTGTGGACAAATCCCACCGTGACCAAACTGCCGCGGAACACCATTCCCGATTACGCCGTTCCCGTTGACGAAGCTTCCATAAGTGTACACGCGGATCGTGCGCAACCGAGTTCTTCCTTGCGACAAGAAGCACGAAGCTATAGGCTTTGGCGACGGACAGGATGGGGTTCATGAATGTTAATGTAGTTTCTATAGAGCTTCGCTAGTCTGAATGAACTCTTATTCGGTTCGCGAGAATAGTAGTGAAATCGAGAAAGCTAGGGCATTTCAACGATTTCATCGGCAGCAGCGGCAGCAGCGGAGAGGAATGGTTGTTGTGTGATTCACCCTGTTCCGAGAGTGGGAATGGCCATTGGGATAACTATCCCAGGCTTCGGGACCTCCGAATAGTCCGAATTCCGAATACACCCAGTGAGGCTAAAGCAAGCCCGGGCAGTGCCTGCCCTATTACTTCTACCACAGCGTGTTATAGCTCGTTTCACTTCTCATATGCTTTCCTTAGTTCTGGCACTTGTATGTGAAGGGGAATTCGATTCTCCTGTTCGCTTCTGTTTCCACACTTAATCCCCGCAAAAAGAGCGTACATCCGAAGAATCGCGCAATGTTGATTGCCTCGAGCTCTATCAGGATACTCCCATGCATAATGGCAATTCGCTGCATGATACATGTGAAATGCCGAGGCTTTGTCGTACGTGCCTCCTACACATTGGAAGTTCCGGTTGTCGATGTAGCACCGTTCTTCAATCGGTCGCGCGTTTTCCTATTAGAATGAGCATAGAGCAGCATATGCGGAAGGAGTAAGCAAGCTCACCACAGCTGCCATGGCCACAGAATCACAGCAGCAATCATCAATATGATTATTACTCCAGCCGCAGTCCATCCAGCCTTCTCCGAGTATGCAGAAACCGCCATCGAGCACATCAGAAACGCGCTCAGCAGCAGAAACTGGCATAAAATCGAAGCAATGGCGCCCGCGAAGACGTAGACGTAATAGGTCCAATCCTTATTCTGCGTCTCCAACATCTCCACAACCCTCTCTTTGTTCAGTGTCAGCACTGCGTACGAAATGCATGCGATACCCAACGCGCTGATGCATAGCGTCCAGGCAATCGCGAGGAATGAGCGTGCGTCTTTGTAGTCGATTCGGTGCTCCAGGGAGAAGTCGACGTCTGGTTTTTCGATCTGCTGGATGATGACTTGGAAGGTGATGGACGCGACGAGGGTGGAGATGGCGATTGTGCCTTTGAAGAGGCCGGCGTAGAGCTGGACGACTTTTTCTGCTTCCTTGCTCATTTTTGAAGGATTGTGGAAATAGTGATGGAGAGTATATTGGTTCTATATGCAGGGTATTTGTATGATGGGTTGTGGCTTTTAGGCTTCAGCTTTCAGCCTTACCTGCGCTCGCCTGCAGTTCAGCTCGGCTCTTGGAGCACGCTAAGTGCGGGAGAGCTAGTTGGAAAGCCTCTGCGGCGCCATTGCGGCCCTTCTGGTATGATACCGATTTCGAAGATTTCTGGGTCGCTTGTGCTTGGATGTGATGAATAAATTTCATGTTCAGCTCAGTGTGCAGTAACCTCGCTATGCTCGAATTTTGCGAGGATACTACGTTATTTTGTTTATATGTTCTCTCCTTGTGTTAGTAAAAGTGTCGGACCGATCGTATTCTGGAATGACTTATGTGGCGCTGAGATGTGGAGGCTGTGATACAAACCAGGCTGCATGATGAAGTTGGCCGAAGCCTCGAAAGCTGCGCCACACCAAGCCTTAGCATAGTGGACCATGGCATTGCGTGGCTTGGAAGCGGAGCCTTGATCGAATCAATGTGGCGTTTACGGTGAATGTTTTTGACAAGCGTTGCTTTCGGGGTGAGTGGAGAACCGAGCGACTTCACCATGTGATCTCCCTCGCGGAGTCCTATATAACCCTGTCAGCTTCCACAACTACAATCCATAATATCTTCAAGCAGCGAGTCTATGTATGCCATCCTCAGGAAAACAGCCAGCGGCAAGACCATCAGAGAGTTCGATTAAGGGATCTGATTCGCAAGGTTCAAGCCTGCGGAGCCATAAAGATTTTGAGGGCCCCATGGGCAGATCCCCCCAACGGCTGCTTTTGAAGGGTGCAACAACGGAGGCCTGGCGGAATTATCTCCAGAATGCCGTCACGAGCATCTTTATGAAAGTATACCTGTTCGGATACTGCTACGTCAACTCTCGGTGTCAAGCCGGAGAACGGAGGAGCATGGAGGAGATGAACGAGGCGATGTGCGAATCGTGGTATTGGCTTCCATACAAACGACGACGCACGCAAGTGGACCGAGCGAGTAGGACTTCCTTTCGAATGGATAGACGGCGGATGCCACGTGCCGAAATTCGCGTCGATGGTGAGTACGTAGGGGCGGCTGCCTGCGATGGGCCTCCTCTCGGTCGGTCTGGCGTAGTATCTCGGCTTCTACCCAGTCAGTTAGTGCGGGTGTGTAGCGGCCCTGCTGTAACCCTATCCGTTGGGCCTAAATCAAGTATTGGGTGTAGACACATCCAACAGGGCGTTGTCGGGTTATAAGCCTCGTGCTCGTTGCCTTGCCATGTGTGCCGTGCCTGCGTGATGTAACGACGGACCAGGGTATATCATCCTTCCTAATCCGGTAGCCCGGTGCCGCAGTCATACATAACTTACATCGGAGACCCCTACAAACACCGCCAAAAGAGCATGGCAAGATGACTGTATTATCGATAAATCTTACAGACGGTGCTGTAATTCTTTCGCATGCGGGATGCGCGTGAACACCCGTTCCCACGTGGTCAGTAGCGGGACGGGTACCGGGGTACTTGAGGTTCTAGAGCTTCCTCAACCGTCGCATTCTCCGCGATAACCTTTAAAGGAGCTGCCTATACTGCTTCTTTAGCGGATTAATCCTGGTGTATTGATTCTGACGAGTCTCTGGCCGCTGTCTGACTCGGGTCCACATGGCCCCCTCTTCCAGACAATGTAGCAGCACGCCTAGCATCCTTGATAAGATCCAATATTCGAATCCCCGGGAACGTAGATTATAAAGTGGCATGTGTCGCAAACTTGATGAAGCAGAGTCGCTGGACCAGACTTAGCCCACGCGAGTCGAAATGAAACCATCTTACGCCCAACTCTTATCCTTACTCTTCCACGGTCTCTCCACCGCGCTCCCCTTTACCGGGAATGGACATACACTATCCCGGCGCGATGGTCTTGAGATTGTCAGCACAACCGCGCATTCTGACGGCTCCGTGATCGACTGGATTCCGCTTCATTCGCAAGTCGCGGGCGGGAAGATCGCGTCCCCACCTCCGATTCCACCGGACACGCCGTCTATGGCCAATCAGTCCACGCTCCAGCCATACTCTATGCTCCAAAGCCAAGGCGCAGAACAAGGACCCGAAGGCACGGTTCCCATTCTACGACAGACTTCGAACACGGCGCTCGTCAAAGGCCCACCGGTTGACCCAGCGCATATGCCGGACTTGAACACGGAAGCTGCAGGCGACCACTGGTATGCCTCTTCCGCGCAGGGAGTGAACAACCTCGGGGGATCCGCATCGTTTTCGCTCTACACGGCCTGGACGGAAGCGGGTTCGGACTTTTCGCTCTTGCAGAGTGCTGTGATTCGGTATAACGTCCCAAAGCCTGGCGACAACTCACAGTTGGTTGCACAGACTGTAGAGGCCGGATGGTACACTCGCCTTCCCTCATCCAACAAGAGTTCGAACTGACGATAGCAGGATAAACTACCCCGACCAGATCGCCCCGCCGCACCTCTTCACCTACTTCACAACCGACGGCTACTCCTCCAACGCCGACAATAAAGGAGGGTGGAACCGCGACGTAGCCGGCTGGGTCCAATACGATTCCCAGATCTTCCCAGGCACCACCTTTTCCCCACTCTCAACCCGCGGCGGCGCGCAATACGACATCCAAATCAAGTGGCTTCTCTACAGTGGAAACTGGTGGCTTTTCGTGCTCGACCGCTGGATCGGATACTATCCTGCGTCGCTCTTCGGCGCCGGTACTGATTCCAGCAAGTCCCTCCAGACCCAGTCGAGCCAGATCAACTTTTACGGCGAGATCTACGATAGCCATCCGCAGCTAACCAAGACGGATATGGGGTCCGGCGACTGGCCCGAAGCAGGGTGGCAGCAGAGCGCGTACATCCGGAACATGGTATATACCGATCCCAGTGGGAATGACCAGCTATACGACGGGAGTCGCGGGATTATTGTAAGTGATACGAATCGGTATCGCATGGATGCGGAGTTTGGGAGCCAGACGACTTGGGGGAGCTATATGTATCTTGGTGGACCGGGAGCTGGGGGGGTTATCGCAGGCTAGAATTATGACTATTGTGAGAGGTTCTGGAGCAGATGGAGGTTATTGAGGATATGTTAGCTTATCTTGTGGTTCATTCGAAAGCTATCGCTTGGTGTTTTGAGCGTGCTTGAGTCGCGACCAATCCACTGAAGTAGAATGTTCGTCGCTACTAAACGGGCATTCGACCACGCGCGAGGGCGAACACGATACGTTTCCGGTCGACGTTTGGCCGTCGCCGGGGGCTGACCGTGGAAGGAGAGGTACCAGTGGAGATGGGCTGGTGTTACTCAGGATCCATCCATGGATGGATGGATGCCGAGGCAAGCTGGAACTGCCAAGCTAGACTAGGCTGTTCTGGGACTAGCAGCATTGTGACCTCTGAAGCTTGCCCAGGTGACGTTGGGACGCTTGATCGTTCCTCTGCCTCCATAATCCCCACATCCTTATATGATCGTGGTCAATATCCCGTCCTTGTCGATTTCGAAGTTTGAATGTCTTGCACTACCGCCATATCGCGCCATCATTACACTTCGCTCCGGCATAGTGGGACACACGGCTCCATGACGTCTGAGCTGCACGTGCACCTTTGACGGCTCTGCTTGCACGATGATGGGATCGCAGTACATGCTTGATAGCGCGATCAATACTTTTGCTTAGTTATACGGCCATAATGCACTGATGAGCAGCAGGCAAACCATCCCTACCGAGCGTCGAAAACGGGACAATGTAGCCTGTGACCTCTGACTGAGCTATACTTTCTTCGTCTTCAACACCTCGTCGAAGTTCAGAACAGCCTTTCCAAGGGCGAGAGCCCCTTCCATGCAGTCGTCCTTATCCGACCACTCTTTTGCGGTATGGGACCAGCCTCCCTTGGCCCTGACGAACACCATTCCCGTTGGCACCAAGGTCGTGGTCATCGTCGAGTCGTGGCCGGTCCCTGTGATGGCGCCCATTCCCTTCTCCTAAGGACCGTCAGTCTCAGATACGGAAGGCCTGTATGGTGGACTCACTCCGCAGGCTCGCTTCACGCAATCGATTGCTTCCGGCCAAAACTCTCCCGGTAGTAAATGCACGTCGCGCTTCATCTCCATGTCGAGCCCGTGCATGGCAGCAATGCCCTTGACCTTGGCTTCGATATCCGAACCCATTGTTTCCAAGCCTTCCGGCTCCTTGTGCATCAAGCAGAAGGCCATCCGCACGCTCGACTGGATGTTGCAGGCGCCCCATGGGCCTGATCGGATATTAGTCATGGTAGTATACCCGTTCCTCTCGTAGGCTAGCTTCTCGAGATCGACGATGATCTTCGCCGCTCCTACGAGCGCGTCACGTCGGCCATACCTGCAAAAGCATGGCATCAGCGTGGATGATCTCTGCTTAGTCTTGCTAAACTTACATAGGGTACGTGTTCGCATGCCCGTCTTCGCCTTTGAGATCCACAGAATCTAGAATACGCGTCAACACAGTCAGATGCCTTCAAGTTACGGAAGATACGCACACCACGTCATTCCTTGCCAGCCAGTCACCCATCCAACAGGCTTTCCAGCTTTTTCCAAGCTGTCTGCCTGCTCGACGTGGATTTCGAAATGGGCCGAGATGGGGAACTCTGCGAAGGTGTTCGGCCCGTCGCCGACATATCCGATCTTCCTCAGTTCGTCGCCCATTCTTATGCCAGATCCATCATGGGTTGTCGACGCCTGGGCTTTCTCGACGGTCGATTGCCCAGCGTACACGATCGAGGAACCTAGAAACGGCCAGAACTTGGCACCCTCTTCATTCGTCCAGTTGATGAGGACGATAGGGGCACGGGTCTTCACTCCCTGTTCCTGCATGCTGCGGATCACCTCCAATCCACCGAGTACCTATCCCTGTCAGCTCGTAGCGTTTCATCAAAGAGCTCCGGGCTTTCTTACTCCGAGCGGACCATCAAACTTCCCCCCGGTTGCGACTGAATCGAGATGGCTTCCCATCGCAATGGGCGGGATGCTATTGTCTTCTCCCGGAAATAGTGCAAATTGGGTGCCAGTGGCGTTGACCTAGGGAAATGTCAGCTCCTTGATCATCTGCTTACACTGGTTTCCATACCTTGTAGTCCGCACCCAGCGCTAGAACCTGCTCGCGGAACCAGTCTCGCGCCATCTTGTCTTCTGGGCTTGCACAGAGACGGGTGATGCCTCCGGGCGAGGGCAGACTCCATTGCGCGGTATAGTGGATGTCGTGCCTTCGAAGTGTAAGCGTCAATTTCCAACGAAGCCTTCTTCAATTCACCTACCAGAGACGATCTCCGTTGACCGTGAACCTTTCGGCGAGCGGTGCATTGGCCGTGACAGCATAGAATCGAGGACTGCAGCGGACGAGATGACGGGTAGGCTCCACTGTTGGCCTCCTTGCAGAGGAGGTCAATGAAGGAGCGAAACGTCGCGCGAAGTTGGATCCCACTTTCTGCATTGTGGAAGACAATGCAATTGCAAACATGGTATGCTGACTTGGGGCTAGGGTTCTTTCCTATCAAATACCTACACGCGCTCTCCCCTCTCGCCGCCCGAACTAATCTCAGTACTACGCTTCCCCTCAATGACATGGTCGACAAGGCGTGTCGCTTACAGGGTCTGATAAGATGGATTACGCTGACCCGCTTCTTCCAGCATCCCCGCACCTTTACCCCCACGAGTGACTTTGCAACGCGCCCATCTCCGAATCGATAAGTTCACCCCAGACCAATTCAAGCCTGAAGAGGAGATATCAGGAACCTACAGCACGCTAACTAGGGAGGTTAGGAATCATTCACTGTTCGAGACGTTTCTGCAGTTCGCGCGCAGATGGGGCTCTGATAGATCGTCAGGGCTATATTAGCCCCTCGCTTATCCCACCACTACCGAACCTAGTTGTAAGTGACTGCATAGACCAAAGGCACACCGACCAGTCAGAGGTTTTACCGCGACCCAGTTTTCTACAGACGTTGGCCGGAGGTAGGCGAGAAGAGGAGCTTATCTGGACCTTCGGTTTCTTTGCATGCATTCCGACACCATGGAATCTGCAACAATCCCATCTCAATCACGGATATAACTCCTCGCTGCACTTCATCATTGGAGCAGCTCCCGCTAGCTTTTCGGAATGCATCCGACATCCCGTCACGTCAGCACGTCGACTTCTCGCAACGAAGAGTGGTGAGGTATCTTGCAGGCGACATGCCCCGGCTCTATAAGTCATCGACCGCACTGCGAACCCCTGATAGTAGGAGTGGGTATTAGTCTGCTATCGTCCGCTCGGCAGATCATCTACGTAAGACGCTGTGCCATCCTTCGACGCCGTTCTCCTATCACGTCTTCGGCAGATCGCCAACATGGGATGCGAAGAAACTCCTCGGGTCAGATAGCTCCACCGACCGGCCTACAAACTCTATCAAGGCATCACGGATCGGCCATTCCGAGCGATGCTAAGCGGATAACTGGAATCCAGAGGGACATAGCATGCTTAAGACCCGGCTACTAAGCTGCTAACTATCATCCTCGTGCGCGAATCCACTCCATTGGTTGAACGGAACCGTTTCGGTACCTGGTGCCCTATGAACTTGGCTGTTCTTATCAACGACGGAGCTGATGCATCCCTGAGAGACCCACAGAGAGATAGGGACCCGGTTGTGACTTCTTGTTGTGAGAACTTTTGTCAATGTGATGATGCAAACATGTTGGAGAGGCAACGTACCTCTGGTGATACCTGTCTGAAGGCCTTTAGAGTGATATATCAGTCAGTCCTCCATCGTTCTAAGCGCTCCACTGGAGACTGTTCAGTGTACAGGCTTTCGAATCGAATCATTCATCGTCTTAAGTCTTCTCGCAGTACCACGATGTCTGACAGTAGCTCAGCTCAGATCCTCCCTCAAGGAGCCGGGTACGGCGTCGTTGTTGGGATAGGGTTCTTCTTCGCTCTCGTCATGAGCGGTGTATCCTTCCTACAAGTACGGCTCACTTGACGCGGTGAACGCCGTGGGTCATGAATCTAAAGCTAACCCTCAGTAGAACAAATATACCGCATATTCAACCCTCGCATCCGAAGAGTTCAATACCGCTAGCCGCAATGTCAAAGCCGGACTGATTGCTAGTGGTGTGGTCTCCGCATGGACATGGGCTGCGACTCTGCTGCAGAGCTCAACGGTGGCTTACGAATACGGCATCTCTGGACCATTCTGGGTATGTGTCCATTCATGATCGCTCTAGCCTAGCTGACAGCGAATAGTGTAGGTTACTCCAAATATGTTCGCGTTCAACGCTCACTATCGCCAGACGCGGCTGGTGCTACCGTTCAGATTTTCATGTTTACAGTGCTGGCTTGCAAGGTTAAGCAGAATGCTCCTCGCTGCCATACCTTCCTCGAGATTGTTTACGCGCGATACGGTGCGGCCACTCACATCATCTTCATATGTTTCGCCCTTGCAACCAACATCCTCGTGGCATCACAATTGCTTCTTGGAGGAAGCGCAGTGGTCACTTCGTTGACGGGTATGAACGTCTACGCAGCATGCTGGCTCATCCCGCTCGGGGTCTGCGTGTACGTTGTTTTGGGTGGTCTCCGCGCTACATTCCTGTGTAAGTGATGAAGAGGGCCGAACGGTTAGCAGCCAGCAGCGTCTCGCTAACGTTATATAGGTGACTTCTCACATACGATCATCGTCATGATAGTCATCTTGTACTTCATGTTCTCTGTGTACGCTTCGAATGATACTATCGGGTCGCCAAGAGCGATGTATGACCTTTTAGTGCAGGCAGCGCGGGAGCGACCAGTCGTAGGGAACCAAGGTGGTTCGTACTTGACGCTAAAGTCCAACTACGGCCTCATTTTCGGTGTCATCCAACTTTGTTCTGGGATGGGCACCGTCTTCTTGGACCAGGGTTACTGGCAACGTGCTATTGCATCAAGGCCTACCACTGCCGTTAAAGCATACATACTTGTGCGCTACCCCCTGGAGCCGGAGTTGCTTTGAATGCGTTTACTAACACAGGACAGGGCGGCTTCGCGTGGTTCGCAATCCCTTTCGGCTTCGCCACCACTCTAGGGCTCGCAGCTGTCGCTCTGACTTCAAACCCCAACTATCCGACCTATCCGAACCAGATGACGAACTCCCAAATCCAAGCAGGTCTCGCAGCCCCTTTCGCAGCGCAGACGCTCCTGGGGAAGAGCGGCGCCATCGCTCTCCTGCTCACCCTCTTCATGGCCGTCACCTCATCGTCGTCATCGGAACTTATTGCAGTATCTTCAATCCTCACCTTCGACATCTACAAGACGTACATCAAACCCACTGCCTCGCCTGACCAACTCATCTTCGTCTCCCATGTTATGATCTGCGTCTTCGGCGTCGTGATGGCCGGCTTCGCGAGTATCTGGAACGCTGTTGGCATCAACCTCGGCTGGCTCTTCCTGGTGATGGGCCTTATCATTGGGGGCGCAGTATTTCCCGCTGCATTCACGGTCACTTGGAAAGGGCAAACTCGTCTGGGCGCTGTATCCGGATGTCTTGTTGGCCTCGCCGCTGGCTTGACCGCATGGCTCGTCCAAGCGAAGGTCCAGTATGGCGAGCTGACTGTTGCGACGACCGGAGCTTCATACCCTACGTTGGCGGGCAACATGGCGGGTGTACTGACGGGCCTGATGGTTTCGCCCATCGTATCTTGGATCAAGCCGGACAACTTCGATTGGGAAGCTACGAGGGCGATCAACGCAAAGGTTATTGAAGGCGAAGGCGTAGCCCCACCGGCCTCGTCACCGGGCGTCTCGGTCGACGACGAAGCCAAGGAGAAAGACATCTCCTCTCCATCATCCAGCGCTATCAATGCAGACGACCAGTCACCGGCCGCCTCCTCACCAGCCAAGACACACGACCAACTGCCCACTGTCGTCGAGGAAGACAGAGAAATGGCCGAAGACCAAGCCTACCTTGAAAATCCCAAAGCGCTCCGGCGCTCCTACCTCACCGCACTCTTCCTGTCCACCGTCCTGTCCTTCATCATGTGCTTCCTTGTTCCTATTCCCATGTTCCTTTCGCATTACGTATACTCCGAGAAGGGCTTTACTGCTTGGGTTGCCATCAGTTTTATTTGGGTTTTTGCTGCATTGGCCATTTGCGGAATTCTGCCGGTTTGGGAGACGAAGCGGTTCTGGGTGCTGCTTGGGAAGCAGATTTGGGGCAAGGGGGGCCCTAGGGCGTAGAGGTTCGATAGAGAGGCGGGCGGACTGGTCAGGGTAAGGTGAAGACAGTTCGAGCTTGCTGGCTGGATGACGCACCGATCATTAGAGTAATCGCCCCATTGGAAGCTCTAGAAGCCATTCTATTCCAGAAACAGCGTGTCGCATACCACCTCGCCGACTCCGTAAAATCCCAGCGCAGAGGAGGCGGTGAAAGGGGGAAGGGGTGCACCGGCCCGGCCTTGTTCCGGAGCTCGCGTTTGACTGGTTGCCTGGGGTCTGACTTTTATTCTCTAACAATCCCTCCCGTAGCGCGCTACGGCTCCTCATCCCACTCACCCACACACCAGAACCTCGCCTATCACGCAATGGCGACCGAGGAGAAAAAGAAGCGCGTCAGTCGTTGGGACTTAGGTCCTGAGGACGATCCCGCACTTCCCAGCAGCGACATGGCGCCCACTGAGGAAACCAAGCGCGTCAGTCGTTGGGACGTGGGTCCTGTGGGCGGTCCCGCACTTCCCAGCAACGACATGGCGCCTACTGAGGAAACCAAGCGCGTCAGTCGTTGGGACGTGGGTCCTGTGCAAGAAACCAAGCGCGTCAGTCGTTGGGACGTGGGCCCTGTGCAGGAAACAAAGCGCGTCAGTCGTTGGGACTTAGGTCCTCTGGACAGCCCATCGGTCCTGGATCCATCAGCAAAGATTTCCAAGCCTGGTCCCCAGGGCAAGTCCTCACGTTCGGCTCAGTCGTTGATCTCGAAGCGCGTGTCTCGGTGGGATCTTGGTCCGCAAGACCAGCCGACAAAGCAAGTTCCGCTACCAGCGACTTCGGAAATTCAAGACGGTTCGCAACGGCAGTACAGCCTGCTTGACCTCCCCGGAGGTGAGTGTTCCCCTCCCCTCCCACCCGCACTGGCCTTCTAATACCCACTCCCTCTTAGAAGTCCGCCGGCAGATCTACGACTTCTGCGTTCCCCGCTCGGCCGTCAGTCTATACCCCACGACTTCATCCGACGCAAGCCGCGAGTTCTCCGGACTCCTGCAAACATGCAAGCTCATCAGAGCCGAGTTCCTCATCCACCGCGGCGACCCCCGTGATTAAATCGCCCTCGCCGGGAGTCGACGGATTGAGCGGTGAGGCGCCAGGACCAACGATACGGACCAGACAGTGTGGCAAAGCAGGGACATCATTGACGAAGTTTAGGAGGGGATGGGATAGGAAACCTGCTTCGAGACTTCGTACTGTCCCTTTGATAAAACGCACTTCTGTAGTTCCCACAATTGGGATGCAAATCGAATACAGTCGGTAAAATTCGGTGTTCAGTGACCATGGAGGTTAATCTTAGTCCAACGCCGCACTTATAACATTGTTCATGAGTATATGAGGCATTCTGGCCCTCTCGTGGTGACAGCTTGGTAATATTGACCGTCTTTACCCTAAGCTTATCTTGACCGTAAGCTCAGTTACAACCATCTGCGGTTCTTCATAGTTATTTCCGGTGGCAGACAAGGCCCGCCTTCAAACCAGTATGCACGCTCTTTTTCATCCTCTTTACCGTCAGGCTTGATCCACTGACATTTGGTGAAGGATTCCCAAAGGCCATACCAGAAACTATGATCTTTTTCGGAATGATACGCGTTGCCAAGAAGCGGAATGATAGCCTTGGTCGCCTCCTCGGCATGATATTGAGGGATGCGCCTGGTGAATGTGAGTACAAAGGCTGCTCAAATTTTGGAGAAGCAGATACTCACGGGAAGAGGTGGTGGATAACGTGGTAATCCACGATGTTATGTAGAAGATGTTTTCCAACCCAGCCAAGATTACGGTCCACTGTCGCCAGAGCGCCCCTCATGAAAGTCCACGCTTCCGGGTCGTATTTTGGCAGCTTAGGATGAGTGTGGTGAAGAAAAGTAATTGCTACGATCCAGTGATTACACCATAGGAACGGCTGAATGTAGAGTAGGGCGACAGCTTGAAATCCCATGTACTGACCGGCGAGACACAGCGCTCCAACCATTACTGCGAGTCCAAAGTCCGAGGCAAGGATCAGGTGCGCCTCCTCAGGGCGAAACAGGGTTGAGGAAGGCAAATAGTGGCTATTACCCAGTAAAGCCTTGGACTGCGGGCGGTAGAGACTGCCCTCGGAAGCTGTGATGTTGGAGATCAAGTATGTGGGCCATCCGAGCAGTTGCTGCATTACAATTCGAAAGAAAACCACGATTGGCGCATCCTCCACCAGTTCATGAATGCTCTCGAGGCTCCCAGGCCGCAGATTGAGACATTCGGCATACTCCTCTTTCTTTGGAGGCACATAATTGTGGTCTTTCGCAAGGTTGTTGGCGTAGATGTGGTGACGGCGATGGGTTGATTGCCAGGCAAAATATGGCGTCAGCAGCGCGGAGTGACATATAAAGCCGATAGAATCGTTGAGAATAGGTGAAGGGGAAAACACGCCATGCCCGCTTTCATGCCCTTGGACCTGATCAACGTTAGCTAAGCTAATTAGCACTTAAATTGTCTTTTTCACTGACCCATATCCCCGTGAATACAAGACCTTGCATATATCCGTAGAGCAACCAAGCGGCGTAGCGGGTGAACTCGAACTCAAAGCGTCCCTCATATCGAATTCGGGGAATGTAGGACCAAGCCACCCATCCCAGAGCGTAGCAAATAAAGATGTCCCGTATCAGATAGAAGAGGGCAGTTGTGTAGCTAAGCTTGAAGCAGTAGGGAGGGATTGCTCTCCTCAGGTCGCCGACGGTGATCACCTTCTTCCTGCCCTGAACGGTCTACCAGCTGTCAGCACTACCTTCATTCGCAGCGTGGGCGGCGTAGTTTACCCCGCCTTCGACCAACTCAGCGGGATGACTGTCGTAGTCCAGAGCCATGACTCTTCTCCTCCAGTCCTTCGAGATCCAACAGTGCCGAGAATATTCAAAGATAAGACGGGAACACAGAATGTTTCCCGCGGTCCGGTAATCCCAAAGTTGCCTGCAAACCGCCTTTTTGTTCATGCGCAATCAACAAGGAAAAATAGTGGAGGAACGTGGGAGACTCAGGCTCAGATTCCCCTCCGAACACATATTTCTCAGCTTAGCTTGTGTTACACTGCCTTATCAACTTGCGCTTCGGACTCCGCGATGTCCATCCGCCGGTGCAGGGAGCCTCGACAGCCTTCAACTGCGTCTTCATGTTCCCCGTTCTGTTCTACCCTACAGCGCAGTTTGTTACCTGGGTAGCTCGGAGCTACACCCAGTTTGGACTGAGGTCCACAAGGAGTGGGATATCGAAACGATAGTCAGGCGTTAAATTAATATACTCAATGGAGTAGTTGGCACAGGCGCTAAGGACCCCTACGCCCATGACTCTACGCCCTCATCGACTTGTTCCCGAGAACGCGGTCACGCCAAGTGGATGGCTTACATTTGGCCCCGCACAGCGGCGTAGTATGCACGCCCGGCCGTTGTTACCCAATCATGACTTCGCGGATAAATAAATGGGCTTCAATCACCAACCAGGGTTTCTGCAAGCTTATCCTTCCGCTTGAAATCCGTTGAAAGTGGCGCAGCATGCTCTGACCGTTGCAAAGCACAATGCAATGGCGAGCCCAAAGAATTGGCATTTACGAAATGCTCACCTCCTCGTTCCTCTCTCCATTACCTTTCTGAACACGATCTGGCCGATAGCCTGAGTGGGAAGTCACCCTATACGCCACAATGCAAAAGCCTCAGGTCCCGTCAACTCTCGCGACAAATGGCAGTGAAATCAATACTGCTGACGAGAAGCCTATAGAGGAGCTGGTTGAGTCCACAACCGATGCTTCCTCTACCAAGGGCAAGTACCTCCAGGGATGGAGACGCCATCTGGTGTCACTAGGGTCAGTAACAGTTTCCACAATGACTTTGTCTCACCAGCTCACCTCCGCCGTAATAGCTGCTCAATTTGCATGTTTCTTGTCAACGTCGAGGTCTCCATCGTGGGTACCGCGCTAGTGCCCATTGTAGAGGATCTCCACGGAGTCGAGCGTATGGGATGGGTCATAACGGGCTATCTCATCACGTACACAGGTCAGTAACTACACTTCGCTTTCCTGAAATGAGCTTCACTAATAAATCTGCCAGCAACAATTATCATATGGGCGAAGCTCAGCGATATATTCGGCCGGAAATACACCCTGGCGACTAGTCTGCTAATATTTACAGCATTTTCGGGAGCTTGTGGAGCGTCGCAGACCATGAGTCAGCTGTGGGTCTTTTCCGTCCATGGGGCGGTGATATTTCGCTGATCGTGCACAGTATTATCAGTCGTGTCTTTCAGGGAATCGGGTCTGCCGGATGCTGGTCAGTCGGCCTGACGATGGGTTACGAGCTTGTCCCAAGAGAATTATACCCCGTCCAGGGAGCAATTTACACCGGCGCAGGAGCTCTCGGATCTCTTACTGGTCCACTGATTGGAGGGGGCACCAGTCAACATGGGCAATGGCGATGGGCATTTCTGTTCAAGTAAGGTGAAAACACCGCTCATGTGGAACATTGACTAATCAATGTGGGTAGTGCTCCGGTGGGGGTTTTGACGATAATACTGCTTCTCGCTGCTGTTCCCGCTCATTTCCCACATCAAGGAGACCTCGACTACAAAGCCCCGACATGGCGTCAGAAACTATCACGGCATTCACTGGCGCGCCTAGACATACCCGGATGCTTGTTGATTCTCGCTGCGACCATGCTCATAGTTGCTGTTCTTCTAGAAGGGGGCATCTCTATCGCCTGGGACTCAGCTTCTGCCATTGTGCTTTTTACCGTATCCGGAATACTATGGATACTGTTTCTGGCCAACGAGTGGTTTTTCACCAAGCGCGACCGGGCTCTCGAGCCTATTTTCCCCTGGCGTTTCTTTAAAAATAGACCATGGATGGGAACATTGATGTGAGTCTGCACTCTACCGGAGAGGCATGTTTCTTGGAATAACAAATGCGCGTATAGTTTCTCGCTCATGTCCGGCATACCGTACAACATCCTGATTATCAACATTCCACAGCGGTTCCAGGAGCTGGATGGAGCATCACCAATGGCCGCTGCGGTCCGTTTAATCCCCTTCAATCTCCTCATCGCGATAACTTGCGTCATGGTCAACATCTTCGTTATGAAGACCGGAGTACCCTGCATTTGGGTGTTGCTCTTCGGTTCTATCGTCCAGGTGGGCGGCCTGGCATGGTTCTGCGTCCTGCCAGATGATGGCACGCTTCCTTCTACCATCTATGGCTGCCAGGTGCTTACCGGGTTTGGAATCGGGTGTGTGCTCGGTATCACGTTGCTTATGCCGCCTCTAGTTGTCGAAAAGAGGGACCTAGGTATGAGTGGATTACTCGCTTCAAAGTATGCTAGAAATATTCACTGACGATGCACAATAGCCATCTCAACCGGAGCCCTCATCCTATTTCGTGCCCTCGGGGGCGTCTTGGGTCTATCCATTACTACCACCGCCTTCAACAACTACCTGAAGACGCATCTTTTCAGCACATTCGGTAATGTGCCCACATCGGCACTTCTTACCGCAGTTCAAGAAGCTAAGCGCCTTCCTCTTGACAAACAGCTCCGGGTTCGTATCGTTCTTTCGGAAGCATATGCTCTGCAATCGAAGATTCTTGTTGCGTTTGCAGCTATGCAAGTGTTCGTGGTCGCGTTGGTATATCGGAAGGGGAACCAGATTAGGGTTGTACCGAAGGTGGAATCATAGATCGTCATGCTCAAGCAACAATTGTTAGTATCGGTGTCTCTCTGTATGCTTTCTACATCGAATGGTGTATGCACATAGTTCCCCAACCGAGATGTGACATTTCCTCGCAAAATACCCCAAAAGAAGCCGCCGATGCGGCTCGTTGCATGGTCAGCACTACTGTAAAAGCGGCTGATCATAGATCTGCAAGGACACAAAGTGTATTGGAGGCTGACTTAGCCAAAGGATGCTATTGCCAAGGCAATCCTGCTCTCTCGATAGTCAAAGCGAGGGTGCGGCACAGCAGTTGCAAGGGAGATCTGCATCCAGTAATCTTACACCACATGACGTTCCCTAGTTGGCCTCCCAAAAGTCTGGAGGTGCCCGTCGGGCTTTCCGCGCGTTTTTCCGATTCGCATCGGATACACCGAGCACCGAGCGGGGGCGTATACCGTCGTAATTACTTAAGGGGATTACCCGACATATGAGCTCGAGCGCATCAGCTACGTTACCTCCAACGATTTCAATACCTCGACATGGCTGCAGCTAATCCGGAAGCATCTGAACCATTCTTTACTAAACTCGGCCCTCGGATCGCTCTCCACACACCTCCCAACCATGCAGCTGGACAGCTTGTGATTATCGCCACATGGCTTGGTGCAGCCCGAAAGCATATCACCAAGTATCTACTCAGCTATAGGAGCATCGCTCCGCGTTCAAAAATCCTACTCATCGAATCCGACGTATCGATTCTCACCAGCTCCTACCCGTCCCAACGAAAAGCTATCAAGTCCGCCGTCCACGCAGTTCGCGCCGTGCTCGACGAATGTGGGTATAGCAAGAATGACCAGAGTACAAATCCGCCGAAGATCCTGCTGCACACCTTCTCTAATGGGGGCACCAACTCCGCCACCCAGATGCTGATTGCTTTGGGCGAGCAGTTCAGCTCACCGTTACCGCTTCTCGGAATTATCTACGACAGTGGCCCCGCCAAGGGCGAGTACTGGAAATCGTACAACTCCATGATGCTATCTCTTCCCAGGGGAATGGCAAGAACTGTTGGGCCAGCGATCGTCCACTTCATTCTCGTCGTTCTTTTCACGTCCGTCGCGGCTGGAAGATACGACAAACCCGAGGATCTGTTCCGCCGCACGCTACTCGACGAGAAGCTGGTTAAAGGGCATGCTAAGAAGGAGGGAAGGATTTGCTACTTGTTCTCAAAGGCAGATGACCATGTGGACTGGAAGGACGTTGTTGATCACGCAGAAGTGGCCCGCGACAAAGGGTGGGAGGTCGAGGAGGCCTTGTTTGAAGACACTCCGCACTGCAACCACTTCACGAAGAACACGCAACGATACACAGACATGATGCACCGCCTGTGGCACGGGAGCAGCAACAACACTGACGAGCCGCGTTCGATGCTCTGATCGAGTCGCGCGGGCGAGCGGCACAGTACAACTTCGTCGCCAGTTTATTGTTTCTACCGCTATCAATATTCTAAAAATAAAGAAAACTACAACATTCCGGACGTGACGCGCATAATGTTCAGGACTGGGCCCAAGTTGAAGGGCCTGACCCTCTAGGTCCCGGGGAGTATCCTAACGAGGATCACATCCCGCTTTACTGCCTAGGTGCACGACCTATTTCAAGCATGCTTCAGGGGCAAGGGGCGTTACTATTTGCTCGAAATCGCATACGCACGTAATAATGCCCAGGATTACACAAAACTCCCTGCCAATCAGAAACAGCGTCCAACTCCCGAGGTCTCTTGGGCGTATCAGTAATCAGAATTTCACCGGCCCAAATAGAGCGACTCTGGCAGTGACAACACCATATCACATATTTTCCAGTATCTGTACACTCAATTCAGCAGCAACACCTAGTATCGCGCAACAATGCGGACGAAAAACAGCAACACTCACGGAAAAAGTTCAGACATCCGGAGAATCCTCCTTTTCGATGACATTCCCTCGTGGATGCAAGTGGATCCTCATATTCGACGAGGCTATAGGGATGAGCTCAGGAGTGTCAGGAACTGCGTCTATTCTCTTTTCTATACTCATAACGAGTTCGTCAATGTCTGGTCTCATCTACTTCCAGCAATTGTGCACTTAGTGCTTCTCGCAAGAGAAGAACGCCTTGCGCTAGGGGACGATCTACTTGGGATGTCATGGAGCCGCGTTGTGATGGTGCAACTCTACATGGTTTCCGCAGTGCTTTGTCTGCTTTCTTCGGTACGTATCCTCTTTTCGTGATAGGAATGATCCCAAGGCTGAGATTCTGGAAGAGTGCATACCATGTCCTTAAAGCGCACTCTGAGCGCGTAGCCCAGAGTGTGCTGAAACTTGACTATCTCGGTATCGTGCTGAACATTGCCATCATCAGCATAACATCCACATGGTCCGGTTTACGCCAGCAGCCACATCTCCAGGCCTCTTACATCACGTCGAGCGTTGGGCTTTCCGGAATTGTATTCTTTGTCTTGCTAAGTCCGAAGGCTGATGGAGCTGCCGCAGCGTTATGGAGGTATGTTTATCTGTTCCCCGCGTCTCGTACCTTTCGAGCGCTTACTCGCTATAACGCCCAGAGCGATGCTCTTCGCGGCATTCGTCGGGAGTGGATACGTTCCGATCGTTCATAGTTACCTAAGTCATGGACTTGTCGGATTGCGATACTTCCCTGTCACCGCCGCGTTGATCATGAATGCGTTGGACTTCCTTGGAGCAATCTTCTACGTTACTCGGTTTCCGGAAAGGCACTTCCCCGAAACATTCGATATATGGGTATGTTGGCAACCTACCTAGGTAGTTAAATCTCCCGTTTACCAATGCTCGTCGCAGGGTTCCAGTCATCAGATATTTCACGTTCTTGTTATGCTTGGACAGATCGTGTACTTGCGCGGCTTGAGAAGCGTAGTCGCTCAGATCTAGGTGATATTTCGAGGATTAGGCGGTTGGCAGAACCCCAGAAGGACATACGGAATGCCAGAAACACTCATGGATTGTAACCCTTGCAACAACATTGAGACACCGGGCGCTTTGGGAGTGGGCCCGAAGTTTGTACTACCCTCAAATTTGAAAGATGCACCTGTCAAGCGCAAGTGCAAGGCCACGTGGACTACTGCAAATGGCCCCACGCTATGTTTTCATCATCTAGCATCGTATTCATGATCAACCCTTGGACCGGATATAAGAAACGTCGTGCATGGTCAGGGCTCAAGTACTGATAAGCCATACCGGGCGCCAATGCGCACACCCAGTTTCCATGTCCCAGGCTGCCGGGCCATGGCTTTGTTGAACTCCGAAGGTTCTGGCACGGAGAGAGCTGAGTGGCTGGCTATATTCCGTTCATATTTGCCAAGTTCCCAGATATACAAAATTGAGGCGTAGAATTCGTCATGCAGCCAATGGCTTCGCTTGCTGCAAACGGCCACACATCCTCTCTAAAAGAAGGCAAATACTTCTCGATACTGCGCTTGTGTGGCATAGTATTGCGCAATGCACCAGTTCGGACTTCAATTCATTGTTCTTCATTCCTTCAACCCAAACGTGGGTTGAGCAAGATCGGTTGGCTCTACACATGGCATTCATATAGCTACAACCAAACCAGATGCCCGCTTTTAGTTGTATGCTCCGGTGACTCGTGTACGAGGCTCGGACTTCGTGCAGTATTCTATCCTTGTTAGGATTTGCGGCCCGTAGCACACCAATTTTCGGCTTTTCCTATGCAGGCAAGGATCAGTCACCGATCCGTTCGATACAGGGTCGAAACACTCCTACCAATTAGAGCTCGGTTTTTTATGCAGCCTCAGTTCCAGCTTGATACTGTTACTTGGGTGTCTCTTCGCAGACGTTCTTGCATCGGAATCTTAGCACCTGCTCCTCGAGCCGGGATCTTGATAGCTGAGCGTCATGGACTCACTACGATGTTTTGCATGCCAAAGATTGTGGGGGACACGCGTAATTGCGACGAGCGATAATGTGGAGTTTGGAGCATCAGTCACCCTCGCATTTAGAACCAACGGGCTAGCATTCGGAGCTAGGACTCCCGCGATCCGGAACCTGAGGTTTTACCCTTGGTCTTCAACCTGGCGGAAAGTGAAGATGAGTTCAAATTGCTATGGTCGACCTGGTCTATGTCTCTCCCTCAATCTAACTACTTTCGAGAAGCCCCAATATTCTCAGGCACCGCGGGCAGTATCGAGTCCGTCGACTCCAAAGACATAAACTCAATAATGACATGATCCGTCCTTGTAATCGCAAGATGTTTAGGCCTAGGCGAACCATTGCCCTCTTGCGCAGAGTCCTGCGAAATATGCAACCAGCTTCGAGGCGTTTTCCTCTCCCTCCAATCCATATCGAACCCCGTCCTCTGGCTGTTTTCCGGTGTGAAACCCATGTATCTCCTCATGCTCTTGTATAGATGCGGAAGCACTGGAAGAGAGAGCACTAGGAAGCCTGATGCGACCTCGGGGAAGGTGGACAGGCCCATGAGGGCGCCCCAATAGGCTACATCGGTTGTTTTAATGAGCTTGATGCTCGTGAAGACACGGATGCCGGCGAAAACAAGTGCCCTGCTTGCAGTTAGCGGATACGCTATGACAGGCTCCCAGAGTATGGATATCTTACATGAAGCCCGCCATGAATGGCACAGCGATCTTCCACCTCCTTTCTCGCGTCATATGCAGGCTCCAAATAACCCTCTGCGTCCAGAGAAGTATCACAACATCCAAAATAAAGTTCAAGCTCGCGGAAATTGGGTGAACCACCATAACGTTAATGCAGCTTCCGTGCGTAATCAAGGGGTTCCAACGCTTTTCCATCGGCTTGCAAGAGAAGATCTCTACGAAGGCGCTGGCGAAGTAGAAAAGCGAGTTCACCCAGATGAGGGCATGTGTGATCCAATACGACGCTGAGTGTGTCTTCGCGGGGACGAAAATGCGCAGAAATTGCACCATAATGCAGAGCTTGAGCACCAGAATAGTCAGGTCATAAAAGACGTAGCCGACGTGAAGATCCTGGAATCCTCTGTTAGTGAATGTGGACTTTTACGGCGGGCTGATACGTACAAGAAGTAGCCGGATGAGGTTTCTTATAGACATATCCCATTGGTGGTAGACTGGATCGAACATGTAGATGCAGAAGGCCGGGGTAATGTGCGCTATTTCGAATAACTAGAGGATATCAGTTGGGGTGTATTCGCGCTCCAAAAGCAACTCACAAACGCGAGAGGCAGTAGCCCTTAGAAAAAGTGGTCAGTCGTTTCCCTAGCGCACCGAATCTTTGAACTCCAATGAAGCACTTACAGTCTTCCAGATGCAGCTTGTGAACGGTGAATATCTTCACGTACAACCGCATAAACGTCATCGACGTCGTGATAAGCAAACATAGTATCAGCGTCGCCAATGACAGTTCTCGATGTGAAGGCGGGTCGATAAAGTTCGATTCAAGTCCCGGTGGTGGCTTGAGGGCTGGCTTGTCTAGCATCTGAGCTTTGAGGATCTCGCTTGAACTGGCCATTTTGGTGAAATACGATCCACAGATAGCCGCTTAGACGAAAGCGGCGGCGCCTTTAACAACACGGGGTGGCTTGTCAGTTCTTCAATTACCCAGGAAAAGGCCATGGTGGCAGTCTACGCGCGTGCTCATCGGGAAAAAGGCAAACTCGTTGGAACTGGTACATCCCAGAATGGAGTCGGAAAATATGACCTGCATCACTTCGAGCCGCTCTAGCCTAGCGATGGCCTATCCGGAGACACCGATAACACGTCTCGGGAACGAATGAACTTCTGGTGAAGGATAGCCGACGAGGCTCCATGTAAGTGTCGGACTCCGGCGCGCTTGGCGGTCTATCACGGAGGGTAGTACAAGATAAGGATATCAGTGAGTTGGAAGCGCAGCCAGAATAGGCGGGAAATACTCGGAGAATCCCAATGAGGGTGATGAATCCTGAGAGGATTCAAAACTATGCCCACGCCAAGACAGGCGGGAAGGGTAAATGCTCACACTTCCAGACAGCACAATGGGAAGACTGTTTATGTAAGCATCCAAGATTGGAGCATGTGTGCGTTCCTGTTCCGGGTGTATGGCTCGGCTCAGGCTCGCCGCATGCCCTGAGGCTTGGCGAATAGATGTTCAACTCTCTTCAGCTTCAACACGCTCTAGCACGAACAGCGCATATGCGGACGTTCTCCTTGGCGTCAAAAGAGGCACGAAGGTGAAGATCCCTAGGCTGTGCAAAGATGTTTTAGCATACTCCCAATGTCGTGCCACCAACCCCGTGGATGTGCAACCAATTGGCTTTTATAAGAAACGCGCCGGATATCGCCTTCTCATGTGGGTGCCTCGCCGCAATCCTTCATCCGCCATCTTGACGGATTTTCGCACATCCTTGCCGAGCGGCATGGAACAACAAACCCAATCCCGTCGGAATAGCCGTCAACATGACACGACTGGGCCTCGCCAGTTCCTAGCTCGGACATAGGCTTTCCGAAGAACTGAGAGAATAGTACACAATTATGTGTTTCGAGTGATGAAAGCCTACTTCAAGAATGCCGACGATGATAGGAAATGCGGACTTTCTGCAGAACCGTGCTTGAACGCTTGTGGGCAGTCTGTGGCAGGCATCCCCTCCGTTATAGTTGCTGAAAAAGTTGATTCAAACTGGACAATCATGCATCGATGGCCGTCAAGCATAAGACTGAGAAGCTATTTCAAGCTTTTACCTGTAGTTACGGCTCGTGATCAACGGCTCGTGACCGATGTCCGCCATTCACCCCCCATTCATAAGCTCGTCCCCGGTCGTCTCGCCCTCCTCAACAATAGGAACGAGCAGAGTAGCGGAATCAGGGTGAACGAAGAAAGCGGTGCTGTACGCATAGGAAGCAGGCCATCGGCCAGACATGTCTGTGGCTGGATAACGCGATGTCAAGTAGAGCGTAACTTGTTCCAAGGTTGTTAGAAAGGCGTTGGAGAAGAAGGACTACATTGATGATGCGGATGCCGCGGAGAGCGTCGCGGGCATGAAGTTTCCATCGTGGAGTGAGTTAATCTCGGGACCCGTACGGAATCTCGGTGGAGTGACGTCCAGGAATCGCAGTCGGTGTGAGGGTTAATGCTGTAGCAGCCGGGCTGCTCCCTCGTTGACTTGGGGACGGTCGTGTATCGAAGGAATCGGGTCGACTTTGGCGATGCTGTCTCTACAAATGAAGTGTGGATAGAGTAGCGATAGGATGGGTGTCGTTCTGCTGATGTCGAGATGGAGGTGTGTGGTGAGGGCGGAACCTTGGAAACTTTGGACCTCGAGGGAAGGTGTCCTCATATCTATCGCGCTAACTACTTCAGTTGGCGCACGCACCAACCTCCACAGAACGTCACCTTCACGCCCACGCCCACGCCAGACATAGAAGGGTAGGCTTTCACGAGCGCTGTTATCAGCACTGCGTCGAATTATGTCCGCATCTTCTTAGGAACTGGCTGCTGACCGTCGTATTACCGAGCCGTGTCCACGTGCGGTCATGCACCGTGAGAACGTCCTCCGCGACTGACTGGGCCACACTGCCGCTATCCTCTTCATGCTCTATGTGCAGGAGATTGAAGCAAAGATTGCCTGACACGAGAGCGATTTTGTTAATACCTCCTACTAGTCAGTCGACTACCTACTTGCTCTAGCCCTTAGGCTCACCATTGCCCCTTTGCGCGCACTGACACGGCATCCAATGGCTTCAGCACGGTTACGCAAATCAGAGTCCTACTTAAGTTGGATATGTCCGAATCATTCGAGACCATTAGCAGGGCATCGGTATTAGCAACTAGGGAAATTGACGTGGCGATTTCACGAGCTTCACCTCTGGCAGACGTCTTACAAGCTGTCACCCCGTCTATCCCGGTACACTAAGGTAATCAGACCTTGTCCCTATCTTCTCAGCAGTACTACTACCCGTAGGGTCATATCAACTCTAGCGCAAAAGGTCAGCGTCGGCTTCGCCCGTTTCTTCAGCCTCCTTTTTACTACACTTCCTCCTCGGCAGGATCTACTACTGCGCATCCAGCGAGCGATAATGGTGGGAATATGGATACCTCATGCTCGAGTATGTTAGCTGTGTGGCGCTCAGTGTATTCCTGTGTGACGTCTAGGCGCGGAAGGTGAGAAGCCAGTTCGTAGGACCCTCCAGCCAATGCTAATGCCTAATCTCTGTTAGAAGGCTCCGCGTTTGGGGGAGTCGACTTACGGTGATTGGTTGGCTTGAAGCGATGGTAGTTTGACGGGCTGGATTATTTTCCGTTCGCTTTCGCATACTTCCCTGGCATGATAGGCCTCCGCCATATCGCTGGCCACAAGCATTCAATGGCGTGGAACACTCTGCTTCCATGTTCGGAAGCTCCTCGACCCGCCACCAAGATCAACGTTCTCTCCCTCCGCTTCGTCCAAAATATCCAGAATTCTCTTTATCCAGCAAGCGAACATTTTACACACTTCTCCTCTACTACTCTTCTCATTGTCGCGTATCCATCCAACTCCTGCGCGCTCTATACTCCCCAACCTTCCCACCACAATGGTACATCCCTTCTCCTCCCCCTCTCTCTCCCACGCTTATCTCCCCTAACGTTCTCACAGTCCCAAATCCACAACGGCACCGACTTCGCCCACGAATTCGAGCATCGCTCCAAAACCGCACTGGGCATCGGCCTCGGAGTTGGCCTCGGGGCACTTCTTCTAGTCGGCATCATCGGCGTCGCATACGTGATCTTTCACAACAAGCGGCATGCTGCTGGTCGAACAACGGGTATCGTGGAGCTGTGGAGGAAGGTGTTGGCGAAGTTTGGGTTTGTGTGGAAGCTGGAGACCTGAATGCGAGTAATTATGTGCGCGATACGGACGGCGAGCTTGAACGCGGCGGAGATTCGAGGGAGTGGCTGGGGATTGGGGATAGCCCGCGGGCGGGTGGGACAGAGGAAGAGGTCCTTATGTTGTGCGGGGCGCCGTGGCTGGCTTTGGTGTCGAGCTACAAATGAGCCTTGTGCCGGTCGCATTGAGTGAAACAAAGTGTGCCTTGGGAGAGCGTCAGTGTACTGTACAAGGACCCGACATCTAGTTCGGTTACCTTGAATGACAGGTTCCTGCACGAGCAGCAGATACCTTTACAAAGCAGAAGGGAGACCGTGCCTCTGATGACTCACTGCTCTGCTATCTTGGCCTCGCGTGGCACTTCCCTAATGCGAGTCATAGACAGCTAGACCCACCAAATGCGTCGACAAGATTTCCAAATCTCCACACCAGGATCTTAGAGTGCGACACTGTGGAGCAGCCCAACCCAAGAATACTTTGTTTCCCTTCTTCGGGGGCAACACAAACCATCTGCTCCCACTGCGAACATACCACTTCGGCATCGAGCCACGATACGCTCAGAAACTCTTCTCCTGCTCAGTCCATCTCTTACAATAGTTCGCACCTCTACTCTAACACCGCCGAAAGCGCTAATCCTGATAGAATACCGACCGGAACCAAGCCCAAGACCACTCTCACTCCCCCCACAACCTGACCACCGGTCAGAAAATCGGCATCGGAGTCGGGTGTGGGGTCGTCGTATTGATACTCATCGTCGTCGTCGCCGCCGTTTTAATCGTACCACGCAACAAAAGTCGACGGGGTAATGGTGGCCGCGGGGATGATATAGACGACGATCTCTGCTGCGCTTGCATTTCTAGCTGCTGCTGTTGCTTTTGTGACTGAAGGGAAAGGGATTGGGGG
The DNA here is from genome assembly GCF_010094035.1 of Trematosphaeria pertusa. NCBI lineage: Eukaryota > Fungi > Ascomycota > Dothideomycetes > Pleosporales > Trematosphaeriaceae > Trematosphaeria > Trematosphaeria pertusa. The sequence continues at coordinate 827,583 of NW_022987229.1, read as the reverse complement.
GAAACCACCTTGTTCTTCGTTTCTCCTCTATGGAAGAACGTGCCCAAGCGAATTAACCTTCGCTAAACTCTATGCGAACGGAGACGGTGGAGGGTCATTCCCCGATTGATCGATGGTTACAAGCGGGCGGAAAATGTGAGCGGTATCAAGCGTCTTGCGCAAACAACCATTGTACGGCCCACCTACCAACTCGGTCCTTAGAATATTTTCAAGTTACTATATCCACTGCTCGATTTCGTCAGTGCGCATGCGTCAGAACGGGACTGACTCACAAGCTTTCGGGTCTTCATCATCCTCCCCCGCGAACTCCCACAACTCCCACCACTCCAGCAGCGAACCACACCGGCACCAATCTATGCTACACAGTATACACCCAGGCACTCTTCTCTTTCGCAGTCCGTCCCTCAAGATGGTACGTACCCGTATTACAATATCACGGCCGAAAACGCTAACGCCCGCAAGGCAGCGACCAAGACCAGTCCAACTCCCAACCAGCCCTCGCCAGAAGACCGAAATACCACCGTTCGACCTTCTCCTAGCCTGTGCAGCTGGGAATTCGCGATGTTCATCGTCATCTACGTAGGCGCACGATGCAAAAAGCGTCAGCGCGGTCCCGATGGCGGCGACGGCCGATTCGACAAACTTCTCCGCAAAATGTGCGGTCATGGCAATGATTAGGGTTTTTCATGATGTCACGGACGGGAGGTCAATTTCGATTGGATTTGCGCCGCGGGCGGGCGGGCTGGCCAGTCGGCGGGCGTAACTTGCGAAGTGCGCCGGGGAGGTCTTGGGCGGCGACTTAGAGAGCTTTGAATGAATGTGTAGAGCGGCGGCTACGTGTCTGTTTCGAGTATGGGAGTTAGATGACTGCACTCAATATCCAACGGTGTCAGTGCGTCCACGTGTATGCTTGACTCACCAACACGCACGGATGGCCACAGACCCCGCCATTTGCACGACTGATCCCTCCATCAACATACTTGACCGCCGAACACTCCAAAGCTCCAAAATAGCATGTGTATATAACATCGCTAATTCTCTATCAATGAGGCGATGTCTCGTACCCTCCCAAGTTTCGTTCGCAACCAGCCGGGCATCTTCTCCAAAATGCTTCCCAAAATGCGTCGACGGACGCCAGAAAGCCCAATACACTCGTGTAGGCCAATCTACGCCCGCGAGCACTCCTCCGTGAAAATCTTTAGTAGCTCCGTGAAATCGCACACATTCATGGACTCGAAGACTCCGCTGCTGTAGATTTTCATTTCCCCCATCCTCGGACTCCTAATGCCGAACGCGACTTTTGCGAGGAACCTCGGGTCGTCGCGCACTTGTACTCTGTCCAGGAGCTTCCGGACTTTCGCCGGATCAGGTGGTTGCGGTGGCTCGTCGGGGAGAAAGGCTTGCTCATGCGTCTCACACCATGTGCAATGACCACATTCCTCCGGCATCCCATCCGACGTCTCACCGAAGTACGTGGCTAGCGCCCGAGAGAAGCACTCTTTGTCGGTAATGAGGTCGATCAAGGCTTTGGTGCGCTCGAGATCCTGCTTCTCCTTGGCTTCCATGCTTGCGTCGAGCTGCTTTATCATGCCATCAATCTCTTCCTGGGCGATTGGCAAAGGCCTCTCGAGTCGGAATATGCTTTGGACTCCTTTCTTTTCAAGTTGAATATACCCGCGCTCGTTCCACTCGTCAATTTTCCTCACGAGGTCGGCCCGTGGAATACCTGATGTGTCAGAGAGCTGGTCGAGAGCTATGTAAGTCCACTTGGAGGCTTTGACCGAAGCCCTAGCAATAGCACGAGCTGCATTCGATTTGTCATTCGACATCATTCGCGGGTCCTTCGAAATATACTTGTACTCGTTGTACAGATGGCCAGCCGCTCGGAAGAGCTTGAAGTGTAACTCCAATTGGGCGTAAATAATACTGAGGATCGTCTGGTTGATGTCAACATCCCTCGCCTGCTGATACAACGAGACCGTGAACGTGTCCCCAGGTTTCAAGTCTCTTCTGTTCGGCGAGCAAATGTCTTCAAGGAGGAGCTTTAAGGATCTCTCTGAGGGTCTATCACCGTATGTGAATATGTTTCGCAGGTAGAAGTCTTTGCTAGAGAGGTTGAAGACACACACGCTGGGCCTTCCATCGCGCCCAGCTCGACCAATTTGCTGGCTGTAGGCCTCGATGCTGCTAGGGATGTCAAAGTGAATGATGTTTCGGATATCGGGCTTGTCGATACCCATGCCAAATGCGATGGTGGCCACAACGATCATGTTGGAGCTAGCCAGAAACTCATCTTGAGTCTTCGTCCGAACATCGCTGCTCATACCGGCATGGTACGGTTTGGCCGGGAATCCGCGCTTTTGGAGCTCCTCAGCAAGCTTCTCCGCTCCCTTCTGAATGGTGACATAGACAATTGTGGGACCGGGGTGCTCGCGGAGATGTGCAACTAGCCTCCCCACATCGTCGGTCGCCTTCGTGCTTGATTGAGCAAGCAATCGTAAGTTGGGCCTATAGACGGTTGTTGTGAAGAGGCCTCCCTTTGGGATCGAGAAGGCGTCGCAAATGTCCTGCGCGACTTTGGGCGTGGCGGTGGCGGTGAGGCATACCACTCTCTCGACTTGGGCCTCTTGCGCGAAACGAGAGATCTTGAGATAGTCCGGCCGGAAGGAATGCCCCCACTCTGATATGCAATGCGCCTCGTCCACCGCAAGAAGTCGAATGCCGCCTGGAATGGCTTTCAGAGATGCAATGAATCCTTCGCTGTTAAGTCGCTCTGGTGCACAGTACAGTAAGTCTAGGCGCCCATGACGGAGATCTTCTTGAGTGGCCAGGTACTGGTCCCGGGAGACGGAAGAATTGAGCACAGCTGCCTTGACGCCACGTCGCAGAAGCGCATCCACTTGATCTTTCATCAATGCGATCAGAGGTGAGATGACCAATGTGATGCCGCTGTTTTCAGGGCTGCGGCTGCCGGAAAGCTCGTCCTGGATCCTGAAGGCAACTGCGGGCACCTAGAAATTTCAGCAGGTGAACTCTACCGACATAGAGAGGCAGTACCTGGTAGCAAAGGCTCTTTCCAGCCCCGGTAGGAAATACGATTGTCGCGCTGCCGCCATCCAGCAGCCGGGTGATGGCGGCTTCTTGTTTGAGGCGGAAGCTGTCGAGGCCGAAACGCTCATTCAGCACTCTATTGGCGAGGACGGTAGAAGGCGACAGCTCGGTTTTGGCCTTCTTGTGTGAATTAATCCCAACTTCATCTTCTCGCCTCCGCTTCCCATTCTCGACGGCTTCTGTCGCAGCGAGAAAGTCGGCTTCGTCGTCGAAGGACACATCAAATGCGTCGCTCATAGCGATGCACAAAAGCGAGGGACAGGAAGCTGAGCAAGTGCGCAGTTTAGTACGCTGAGCTGCTGAGATGAATGATGATGTAGACGCAGATGTTGATGAGAAGTCGACTGTTGACGATGAGGTTCGTTCGCGACGCGTCAATGGAGGTCGCGCTAAGATAAGATAAGACGCCAGCATGACTCGCCATCATGTGACGTGCCCCAGTCCCGTTCTCTGCACGACGTTACACCTCCATCAGTCCTTTATCATTATTCCCAAAACCGAATTCGAGAGTCTCATACCCTCACGCTTCCCGTTGTCACAAATTGCCAGCGCGCCCCGCCCACTATTCGCTACATTTAAAAAGCATACATGGATCTCTCCAAGCCGTGACACGACGCTGATATCCAGCCAACGTAGATAATCCCGCGAACGTTTCCCAAGAATTGAGTCAGAGCGCATACCATCCGAAGGTACTCCGCGTAGAAGACCACCATCGCATGTGATCACACATTCACGCTCAGACTCCTCTGCCCAGGCACCCATCCCAGACCACATCCCGTAGCAATCACGCGGGAGTAATGCGGCAGACTTTAATTGCTCCCGGTAACCCGTTCTATTTCAGACCCTCAACAACCCACAACTCCAGACGAATACCCATCCTAAGGCACGCATCCGCAGATCAGTAGCATCTCCACGCTTTGTATGCAAGTATACATCATCTCCCCCGAAAGTGCCGACATATAGTCACAGTATACAGACAGCTCAGAAGCAGCGATATCGGCATGTAACAACAGAGCCAAACACAAGATATGGAGTCTAGTTGCTCAAAGATCCGCAGCCCTAATGATGGGTCGTATACATCTCTTTCATCAGTTCAGTTTGGCTCCTCTCTCGCGCCAATCTAACAGCGTCGCACCGAAACACCACGCTCTGCCGCCGATCCGTGGAATGTACAGTGACACACGACGCAAGCACCCCCGTGTACGACAGCACCAACAAGCAGTCGATAAGATAGCGGAGCGCACGAACCGGAAAGCCGCCGCCCATTGCTTCTATCTAAGTGATGACAGCACACAAGTGATGACAGCACACCTATGTTGCATCGGGTCTGCGGGATGCGACGTCATGTGCATTCCTCACGCCCCTGGGGGAGAGGATATACAAAGCTGCGGGTGGGTGCGGGTCTGGAACGGAATATCAGCCAGCTGCTGGACCACTGGATCCCCCCAGGCTAGATTGTGAGGATGTCGTCGTCAACGTTGAGCACCGCGGCGGCGAGCAAGGAATCTATCACGGAGACGGGTTCGACGGCTAAGAAAGAAGAGGAGGATATTGGAAGCGTCGACGAGGGTGCGACTACCCTCGACGCCGGTGCGGTGGAGGGAGGAATGCGCGCTTGGCTCACTGTCATCGGCTCGTCGCTCGTCTACTTCGCGTCCTTCGGCATCATCAATAGCTTCGGCTTCTTCCAGAAGTACTATCAGACGAGCTACCTGCCCTCGGTGCCGGCGTCGACGATATCCTTCATTGGCACCATCCAGATCACGCTCATGAACCTGCTGGCAGCCCCGGCGGGATCACTGTTCGACTGCTACGGGCTGAAGGTATGGATTTTCTTCGGACTGCTTTGGCGACGGCGACGGCGTACATCGAGTAGCTCACCAACCACCGCAGTATCTCTACATATTCTCCGGGATAGGCTGCGCAAGCGCCCTCGTCGCCCTCTCCTTCACTCAACCAGGCATCCTATGGCAGCCGTTCCTCATCCAAGGTGTCCTCCTCGGCATCGCCATTGCATTCGGCGCGCAACCATCCCTAGTCGTAGTCGGTCAGCACTTCGTCCGGCGCCGTGCGCTGGTAATGGGCATCATCGCCGCAGCGGGCAGTGTGGGCGGCGTCTGCTTCCCCGTCATCTTCGCTCGACTCGTGCCTTTGGTTGGCTTCGCTTGGTCGTTGCGCGTCGTAGCCATGGTCGTAGCTTGTTGCTACGCGGCTGCGCTCGGGATCTCGCATACGAACTACCCGGCCACGAAGCTGACGTCTGTCGGTGCGCTGTTGGACTTCAAAGGTTTCCTGGACCGGAGGTATTCCGTGCTAGCGGTTGGAGCGTTCATCGCCATGTTGGGCCAGTTTGTCCCGTACTACTACATCAGTCGGTTGTCAGCCCATATGCGCCTCCATTCCCTCTGACGATCTCCTCAGGCACATATTGCTCCGTTGCGAATCCAAGCTCGGAAGCGAAGGACTATCTCCTCCCCCTTATGAACGCAGCAAGCTTTGTCGGCCGGATCCTGTACGTACCACTCCCCCCTCAAAAACCCCGCGGTTCTCGTCTCGACCACACATTTCTTTAACCCTCCCCCTCAAAACCACCGCGGTTCTCGCCTCAGCTGCACCTTCCTTTACATTCTTCCCTTCCCTTCCTCTTATCCCCCTCTCTATCCCCATCTCCATCCCCTCCCCTCCCTGCACCAACTAACCCTCCCCCAGCGGCGGCCACCTCGCCGACATCCGCGGCCCCACCAACACCGTCTATCCAATGACCATCCTCTCCGGTCTTCTCTGCCTGACAACCTGGCTCCTCACGTCCTCGCCCCCGATCCTCATAATCTTCGTGCTGCTCTACGGCTTCTGCAGCGGCATCTTCATCGCGGTGCTGCCGGCCATCATCGCGCAGCCGCAGCTCTCGCCGCCCGGCGGCCTCGGCGGCCGCATCGGCGCGTTCTACAGCGTGTGCGCGGTGGCGCAGCTGGTGGGGAGTCCGATTGGCGGCGCGCTGATTAGGACGCCGAAGGAGGTTGGGAGTGCGGGTGGGGAGGCGGATGGGTATGAGGGTTTGGTTGTGTTTGCGGGTGCGACGTTGGTTGTGGGTGGGTGTGTTATTTTTGGGGCGAGGGTGTTGCATGATCGGAATTTGCGGGCGAGGTTCTGAGAGATGATGGGTGGGCGGTTTGGTAGGGTAGCCAGCTGGCTGCTGGATTCCGGGTGCGCCGGAAGGGCCGGTTGTGTGACTCCGGGAGGAAGGGAGGGAGGGCCATCCATCGTGGTGGAACCGAGTGGGAAAATTACATACAGTGTCACACAGAGTTCCCACAAGACAGGGTTTGTAAGCATATAGAGGGTAGGGCAGAGAGGTAATACTCAAGCTCGTTGTTTCGCTTCTGGGATCCGCAGAAGCAAATGCCCATACCTATTACTAGCCCGTTGAGCATCTATGTGCTCCCAGCAATGGCACGGACCCGCGCTGCCAATATGCAAGCCCAGATGTGCCGCCGCACGTTGCGCCTAACTCCAGTGATATTCCCTCTCGCACACACCCTATGAAAGCAGGGCTTCGCATCTCGGAACCAGCCGGGACATCTTAGGCCACAAGTCCAGAATGCGAAACGGTTTCGAAATAGCATCGTCCATGCCCGCCGCAAGCGCCTGCTCGATCTGCTCGCTGCGTGCATTCGCGCTGACGGCCAGAATGGGTAGTCTGCGCCGCTTCGCGAGCCGCGACGGGGTGAGGGTGCCGAGGGGAGCATGTTCCACGCCGATGTTGAGCTGGTAGAAGGACGATATGGGAGAGACCGAGGCGGAGGAAAGTTGTGGAGTGCGTTGGCGAGGGGGAGGGTCCGGTGCGGAGAGGAGACCTTGGGCCTCGAAGTCGCGGATGAGGCGGGCGCACGTTAGGCCTCCCATGATGGGCATCTCGATGTCCATGAGGACGATGTCGAGGGCGTGTTTCGCGGAGGTCTCGCGGGTGGATGGTACTTCTTCCGGAGGAGAAGGAGGAAGAGTGATATGGCAACCGCCGTTGCCATTCATAATAACGGCGTTTTCTTCCTCAACACCCCGCCAATACACGCTATCCTTCAACCACTCCAGCGCCTCGGCGCCATTCCCGGCAATGCTGACGTTGCAACCCGCTTTCTGCAGCTGTGTACTTAGGACTTTCTGGTTAACCAGGTTGTCCTCTACCAAAAGGATATTTAAGCCCGCGACATTGAAAGCGTCTTCCGTAGACGCAGCCAGATGTGGTGTAGGGAGGATGAATTTTCCGGCGTCCGCACCCGAGGGAGCTTGAGCGATGCGGGTGCCGACGTAGAAGGCGAATGTCGAGCCGCTGTCGGCTTCGGAAGTGACGCCTATTGCGCCGCCTTGAAGCGAGGCTAGCGATTGGGATATGAAGAGACCGAGGCCAGAGCCGCCGTATTTTACATGCGTTCCTGTTGAGGTACGAGTCAGCTTTCAGACTACTCCTATAGATAGGGATCCAGCAGAGCACGTACGAGGGGAAGCCTGCGTGAACCTAGAAAAGAGCTCCTTCTGCTCGTCGACGATCATTCCGCAACCCGTGTCGACAACCTTTAACCAGATGAAGCCCTTTCGTCCGCTCCCCCATTCCGGCTTGTCGCATATGTCGCTTTGAGGATTTCCGTTCTGAGCGAAGGACATTGCTTGCCATTCGACCGATGGGCGCGTCCAGGCGCCACCCAGTGTAACAGTGACGTTGCGGACTGGGTGGTCTTTTGTGAATTTGATAGCGTTGGTGCTAGAGACGAAGTCAGCATCGCCGTAGATCGACATGTGGATGCCACATTACAGAAGGTTGATTAGGACTTGTAGCAGGCGTGACGGATCCAGCATCACCCACTCAAAGCCCTTCAGACTCTCATCCTCTCTGAACTCGAGCGAGATTTGCATCTGGCTGCACTCGACGTCGAACATCTTCATAGCCTCCGAAACCACGACTGCCGGTTGCACGCGCATTGGCGTAATCAGAAGCAGGTCGGAGTCGAGCTTCGACAGGGTAAGAACGTCGTCAATGACGCGCTTCTGATGCAGCGAGCAGGACACAATCGTCTGCAAGGAATCGATGCACATGGCAATCTCGACGTTGACCTTCTCAATCTCCGACTGCATGGAAGCGATCTGGTTCGGCGTGAGCTCCTGTAGAGTGCCAATGACTGCGTCGGCGCATTGCACGACCGCCGACAGAGGGTTCCGGAGCTCATGAGACGTCATGTCTATGAAGCTGTATCCCGGGTTAGCGCTCGTTACAAGACCGGGGACACCTTGCCCTTACTTCTCCTGCTGCCTTTTCGCTTCCAGTGCCTCCTCGACGCGTCGGCGCTGCACGCTCTCAGCCCACTTGAACTGCGATATGTCGAACAGCGTGCCCATGATGCTGACAACATTGCCATCCTGGTCAAGCTCCGGAGAGCTCGAGCCCTGTACCCACAGGTTAGAGCACACTCCTTCTTGGTTGATCCAAGTCTTCTTTAGGCGAAACTGCGTGTGGTCGGGCTTCTTCCCTTCCATCACAGCTAACCATCCAGTTTGCACCTGTTCGATATCTTCTTCCGCGACGAAGTCGCTCCAATCTAGTTGATCGAAGGCGACGCGAGGTTGGCCAGTCAGTTCAAAGAACTGGTCGTTGACATACTGCATGCCCCTGTCCGGCTTGAAGATGTATATTGCAATGGGAGCCAGCTGCGCAAACCTTGCGAACTTGAGTTCCGACAGTCTGAACTGCTCCAAGGCCTCGATTCGCTCCTGCACCACGCCTTGGCACTTTTTCTGAGCGTCGAGGCCGATGGTGGTCCCGGCTATGCCGATCAGCTTTCTGTTCTCGTCGAACATTGGAACGCATGAGGAGAGGATGCGTGGAGCTCTGTCAGACGAACCCGGACGCGGCTTCCATCTCATCTCGAATGTGACTGGGTGGCCCTGCAATAGTGTATTCCACGCCGACATGACGAGGGCTTGGTCGTCTGGATAAGCGAGATCCATGAATGAGAAGTCTGTGTGCGCTGATAGGTCCTTGGGATGGGAGCTTATGGCGTGGTGAGTATTTCTTGACAATGATATGCATGTATATATACCTTAGACTGTACCATGCCTCGTTGGCATGAATCAACTTCCCTGATGGGTCATACTCAAATACTCCGACATCGCTCCTCTCCATCATCCTTTGAATACTCCCCCAGTTGACCCGCGGAAGGCTCTGGAGAGGTACCGCTAAACTCTGGCTGACCTTCTCCAGCAAGCAGCCCGTCGACTGTCTCTTGATGAGCCTGCGTCCTGTCCCGATGGGCACATCGGTGTTTCTTCCATTCTGGTCCCGGAAAGGCTGCTCTCCCAACCCAACTTCAACAGCCCTCACAACCTTCCAATCCCCATCCACACCCGCAACCCTCGCACTCCAAACGCAGCCCCCAAACTCCCATCTGCTCTTGCAGTAATCCCCAGCTTGTGCCCACGCCCGAAACAGCATGGCCGCTCTCTCGTCCGCCAGCACGCCTCCACGCAAGCCCCTCTCGTTCCGGAACGCCGCATTGCAAAACAGCAACTCGAATGCTACCGCGCCGGCGCCGTTGCCAACTTTAACCACGAATGTCGGGGCCGGATCCGCTTCCAGGAAATCGAGGCTCAGAGCATCTGTCCGCTCTAGAGAAGACAACGAAGACGACGACATGTCGGCGCGATCCTCTCCGCGGCCTCGCTAGCTCGTCGCCGCCGCCAGTGCCGCGTCTCGCTCCGAGGACTGAAGGTACTGACAGATTGGCGCGGGCCTGAGAAATGTCGCGTGATGGAGTGCTTGTTGCAGAGCGTTGACGCTGAAGAGTCGCGCGGTGTAGCCTCGACGACCATCGGGAAGGCGCGTCTAGCGAAAAAAAATTGGGCAGGTCGTGGATGGGATTGTGCGTCCTCGAATGCGATTCCGCGGGCATTTACTTCGCGGAGGGGCCCTCCACGCATGGGGACGATGGCGAGATGTTTGGCCTTACTGGTGCGCTAGAGCGGTCTAGGCTCCAGTGGCAAATTAAGCTCGCCGCTAAGCCGCGATCTCGACGACACGACTCCGGGGGCGGAGATCGTGGTGGTAGGCTGGGGAGTTTGCCCGTGGCTTGGCGGATGAGGTGACCCCGGCATGCTGCTCCGTGAATCTTAGTTTGGCATGGCCCTTAAATGCAACGGACCGATACTCTAGGACCCGTAACACTGGTTAGCCTTATTCTATCTCCAATATCCTAGGCAATGTTTTGACTTTGAAGTATATCTCCATCACCACCATCTACGCCTCCTCCGCCCTCCAAAAAGCAACCTTATACCCCGCCTTATTCTTCATACTAATCCTCACCTCGGGCCTCCATCCAGCCCCCTTCCCACTCCTCCCCTCCACCCTCTCAAACCTCTCCACCAACCTAACCAGCAAATACCCCGCCTCAGCCAGCGCCTTGTCCTTCCCCAGACAGCTCCTCGGCCCCGTGCCAAACGGCATAAACTCCTTGCCGCTCGGCTTGACGTTGAGCCAGCGGTCGGGGTTGAAGGACCGCGCATCGGCGCCAAAGACGGCAGTGTCGAGGTTCAAGGAGTAGAAATTCACCATGCCGGTGGTGCCGGCGGGGACGGGGAGCGGTTGGTCTCCGTTGGGGCCGCCGCCGGTGGGGAGGACGGTTGGGCGGAGGGCGCGGCGGGCGACGACGGGGAAGACGGGGCGGAGGCGGAGAGACTCCAAGAGGATGTTCTGGATGAGTCTATTCTCCCTCAGTCCATCATAAGTGAGCAGCTCCCGGTCGCTCTCCTTGACCTCTTTCCTCAGCCTTGCCCAGATCTCCGGATGCTCGGCCAGCAACTGCACGACATTACTGCACAGCACGCTCGTCGTGTCCTGGTTCCCCAGGATACCCTGCAGCAACTGCGCCTGAGCGTACTTCCTGTCGCTGGTCTGGCTGAGGAGGATGTCCGCCGCGCTCTTCGTCTTGCCGACCGCGTTCGCCAGCAAGCGCTCCTCCGCCTTGTCGATAGCGAAGTCGACGAAGGAATGCACTGTAGCGCAGGCTTTGGCGTAGTGCGCTTTAGGCGCCAGGAAACGCATGCTGCCGAGGAGCAGGCGGAGGCCCATGCCTACCAGGCCGTCGAGCCAGAGCTGGTTGAACGTCTCGGTAGAAACGGGGCGCCCGTCGTTCTGGTCCCGCGCGTCAATCCCCAGGATGAACTTCAGAGACGTGTCCAGGAACTGGTACTCTACATCAGCATGTCATGTGATGGCCCCACCGCCTGTACTACGCGGGCTATTCTGACTCACAGTGTCGTAAAACAGCGGGCCCATATCCACTGTCTCCCCGTCCCCGGGGATCTTCCGCAACAGCCCTTGAATAACGTTGTCCAGGTGAGCAAAGTCATCGACGTTGTTCCTGTTAAACCCAGGTCGAAGCATCTTCCTCGCGCGAAACCACTCCTCCCCATCCGTCGTGATAATGCCGCGTCCCAGCAACTCCCCCATGCCATCTAATCTGAAACCCACGCCCCAATCCTTCCCCGCCATGACGGCTTGCATGTTCTCCGGGTCGCACGTGCTAACGGCGTGCATGGGGTTGAAGAGCGTGGGCATGCGATACGTTTTGCCCAGCTTGGTCTGGAACTCGATGAATTTGTCTCCGTTGAGGCTGGTGGTGAATATCCAGTCGAGGTTGACGAAGGGATCGAAGGTCCAGTATTTGGGTGGAAGGTGCCGCGCTTGTACGCGTCGTCGGATGAGGAGGTAGAGCACGTGGCAGAGTAGCAGACCTCCAATGACGCCGTAGACTGAGCCGATGTGGAGCTCCATGCTGTATGATGAAATCCTGCAGCTGCAGGGTCGTGGATCTTGCAGTTTTTCTGTCGCTTCTTAAAAGATTGAGGGTAATTGCTCTCGGGCGAGACGGAGGGACGGTTGGTAGCGCTTATGGGGTGTTGGGATCTAAGCCTATTAGAGCGCAGCGCGGAGTCAAGGGACCAATCGCTCGCCAGAGAGGGAAATACAACAACTACTTACGTGAGGCCCGTTACCTTCACCTGGAGGCCCGTTACCTTCACCTGGAGGCCCGTTACCTTCACCTGGAGCGGGTGAGAAATTGTAGCGACTGTGTACGATCAAAAACATTGCGCCCTCGGACACGATAATGGAGATGCTTTGATTCTCGTATATACACGCTACTCGAAGAGGGGAAATCGTATCTCGGTATCACTACAAATCATTAGCCATGCGTCGCAAACCCCGGGAGAGCGCGGCGCATTTCAATCATCCCCACCTTATTATCCCAACAAACGGGACGCTCAAAGCTCTTTCTCCTCGCCCGCGCCGCCAACATGGCTCTCCACCTTCCTCAGCTCCTTGTTACCCGTAACCGGTCGTCCCTCAACAGCCTGCGGTCCACCAATTGCCTTGAACCCGTTGTAGAACAGCCATTCAGTCGCCTTCTCTACCGGCTCGTCGAAGATATATGGAAGGAAGGGAACGGCTGCGAGACCGAGCTACAATGACCACATTAGCTCTCAGCGCACCCAGAGAGGCGACATCCAATACTCACCCCGATAGGACCCCAAGTCCTCAATGTCTTATTCTTCACATCCTTCATTGCCCTGCCCGAGTACCGCACAATACTATGAATCGTAAACGCCGGCAGCCCCATACTCGCAACCGCCTGGAACGTCGCCCTCTGCACCATAACCGCTCTATAATCCTCAATCGCTGGCACTTTACCAGGGATGACATCTCCGCCCGTTATCGCACTGCCCTCCCCACCAGTCTTGACCCCGGACGTATCCTTGAGCGCTTCCTTCAGGTTCTTGGCTTTGTCCTTGATGCTGCCGCTGCTCTCTTGACTGATGTTTAGTTCGGGATGCTTCACGTGTTGGTTCCGTATATACGCCTTGTAGCCCTCGTTGAGGGTGTCGCCGGTTACATACAGCCAGGAGATGCCGTATGCGCTGCGGACAAGCCAGGGGTGTGCGACGGGCCGGAAGGACTCGCCTATGTCGGAGGTGTAGGCTACGTAGCGCTGGGCGGATATCATGATGGTGCGGATGCGGGAGGCGTAGGCGGCATAGCGGATGTTCGTCTCAGTTGTGTCTTTGCTCCTACAGATCAATGTCATTAGCTATGTGCTCAATGTCCTCGGGATGAAGGAAGCGCATGGGGATCAACCTACCTCCCCTCGTACATAACCTCCCACATCTTCTCCTCGCTGTCCAGCGTCTCCTGCAACTCCTTCGGCAGCTTCTTCCTCGGCGGCGGTATCGAGAAATCCGGTCGTGCACCCTGCCGCTGGGGCGGGACGTCCACCTCTTCTGCTTTCTTATCATCTTTCGCCATCTTGCCGTCTCCTTCTCCTCTCTATACCCTTTGATTATTACAAGCAATTGAATAGCTCACAAAGAGCCGGCGGCAGGGTGCGGGATCGTATGAGGTGGGGAGGACGGAAGCTATAGCTGCCTTTCCTCGAGGGCGCGAGCCAATCGGCAAAGTCTCGGATGTTGAGAGGATCCAGCCCGAAGCGTCCTCTGGCGACGAACCTCATCCCCAACGCGCACCCATCCATTGACGCTCCATCTGCCCTTCTCCAGCCGAAAACCCCTCAATACCGCAATCATGGTTGCCATGTACACCATTGCCGGCCGCCAGGTCGGCTCGCACGTCGTACGTAGTCCCGAGCAGACCTCCGCGCAAATCTTCCTTCGCAGCTCCGGAAAGCTTCCCGCGCGCTTAACTCCTCACTATCGCGTTGGACGCATCTGCAGAAAAATTCTCAGACGAAGCGTTACCTTTCTAAGATAGACGAATGAATGCTGACTTTTTCGGGTTTTGTAACAGCTCGCAATGGCAACGCTCGGCACCACCTTCCTCGGCGCCTACCTCTCGATGCGCGGCGGCTCGAAGTCGGAGACGCAAAGCCCGCCCATCAACGCAAAGAGCAAGGAAGAGGAGAGCTTCGTAAAGTACGACATACCCAAAACCCCCATGATACCCCCGCGGGATACTGGGGGAAGGAGCTGGTAGAGGCTAACGGCATGCAGAGACTTCATAAAGAAGGCCGAGGGCGACAAGAAGCATTGAGCGGGGAGTGAAAAGAGTTACGAGCACCTGGTACGGGATATGTGACGGTGGTGGTGGGATGGTCCACGGCATAACACCGGATAGACGGAAGCGCGACGGACGGGATGGGCTTGTAAAATGTGTAGATACAGCGCCAATTGTACCAACAACAGCCATCATCGAAAGGACCTTTTCACACCGAGACTATCCTCGCGTTCAGGAAGCAGCAAGTGAAATTCAATGCTGTTCAATTATGCAAGTACCGTATCCACCAATATCCCCGCCCAAGATCCCCGGAACGCACACAACGCGCAAGGCTGGCCAAGATGCGCCGAAACTCCAAGTATCAGCCCATCATAACACATCCAGCCCAAGCCCTTAAGAGACAATCCTCTGGCATTTATCCACGGGCATTTATCCACGCCAGCCTAAGCCCAAGCCCAACCGTGTTCCTGTAGACTACGCAACAAACTCCAAAAGCTCGTAATCGCTTACTCGTCCTCTAGAATAATCTTCTTCGACATAGAGTCCACGACCTTGGTGTAAAACTTCGGAGCCTGCGCCCGGGGGAAGCAGATCTCCTCGGTGAGGTAATCCGGCAGCAACTCAATGAGCTCCCTATCGCGCTGCTCGTTCAACAGCGGGTTGTAGACGAACTCGGTCTCCTCATATGATTCGCCGCCAGCAGTGACGGTGAGATGGAAGTGTAAAGCTATGAAAACGTTAACCTGTTGAAGCATCTGGTACGCGTGATGGAGGGCTACTTACTCCCGTTACGCCCGGCCTGCAAGCAATCGTAGACATCCTCGTCGTCCTCGTTCTTCTTCATGCCCAGAACAACGAGGTTGGTGAGATCGCTGTAGAGCTCGACCTTCTGCTTCTGGAACTGAGCTTCCTTTGCCACTTCTGCTGTACCTGGCAGAACAACGCCGGTAGATCGAGACTTGACGGCGCTTCCTGGGACGTTCTTGTTCTCCGGTGCTGCGGAGGATCGAGCAGCTGCCAGCTTGTTCGACAGCATTTTGCTCTCATTCTGCGCCGAGCTCAGAGAGTCGGTGAGCTTCTTGTTCTCGGAAACCAGACGCGCATTCTCCTTCTCGACCTTGACCAATTCTTTCTTCATTGCAAAGATTTCTGAGGAACGGGACTGCATCTCAGATATTTGCTGCTTCAGCGCCTTGATAACGGCATCCTGGTCCTTGGCCGCTTGCTCAGTCCTCTTCTTGAGCTGGTCGAACTTGGACTCCTTGCCCGACGAAGCGGCGTCCTTCAGCGTCTCATATTTGGTCGTCATAGCTTCGAGCTTCTTGGTGAGCTCGCCCACTTTCCGTCGCAAAGCGGGATCCCGCTCTGTATCTGACACGCTTCCTGCTCGTCGTGGGCCAGCTGAGGTCTGGCGTGCTGTACGGGGCTGCTGCTGGGTCCTACGTGCTGATGGGCGCGGAGGGGGAGGCATACTCTCCGGTATCTCGTCCATCTCTATTGACGGCTCGACATCCATTGGATCAGACTCCTGTTCTGGCTGTGTCTCTGGGATCATGAAGGCCTCAGGCTCCGGTTCAGGTTCGGGTGCGCGTCTCGTCGTCCGTGACTTCGCGGTCGCCTTCGTCTTAGCATCCTTCTTCGCAGCAGGCGCCTTATCTACCGCTTTACGCGTCTTCTTCGCGGGTGCAGGCTCCTCCTCTACTGCCTCTTGCGCCTTTGATGCTTTCGGTGGTCGGCCCCGCCTTGTCATCTTGACTTCTAGTGCTGGTACAGCGACCTCATCGTCGCGGTCAAACTCGTCCACCTCCTCAGTATCGTTGCCATTTGCATCCTCTCGCTCCGCCAGCACTTTGCGACCGCTCTTAGCGCCTGCTTTCTTCGCGACACCCGCGCCCTGCGTCTTGACACCAAGCACGCCGTTTCCGCTCGCCCGACGCGCCGTTGTCTTCGATTTCGCGGTCGCCTTCTTCGCCGGGGGTGCCTTCGTCATTTGCGCTGCTTTTCCGCGTGGTTTGCGCGTCGGCGCCTTGTTCTCGGTGTTGGAGTCGGGTGTGGGAAACGCGTCCAGCTCGTCGCGCGTTTCGTCTTCGGAGGCAGAGTCGACCGTGAAGGAGAGGTTTGTAAGTGCTCCGCGCGGCGCCATTGTTGCGCTGGGGTTGGGGTCGGATTGTTTGACAGTCAATGTGTTGGAGTTCTGCGGCGATAGTAGCGCCGCAGAAGTGGAAGGTGGGATGTAAACAAACGAGCGCAGGATTTGGTGGTCCGAGCGTGTTCTCCCATGCGCCTCATGCATCTCTCCTACACTCACATTTCACAACCTGATTATCGTCTTTTGTGATAGCATTTCACTCGATAAGGCAACACAATGCAGCTGATCGACTCCGAGAAGGCTGAAATACGCCGACGTCGCATGTTCACCCTCCTGGAGGTCATCCAGGCCCAATCGAAGTTCTTATCCACATCCATCCGCGGTTGATTATTCAGCTTCGACTCGATCACTTCTTTCTCCCCGATGAGTTTGTTGCGAGAGGGTCTCGCCAATGCCACCACCTTCGCCGGTCACAAAGGCTGCTTTGATTCCGTAATATCTGGTCACCACTTGGATTCCAATACTCTCGTCTTTGCTAGTAGTCGGTTCTGTCACGTTCTATCTCTGCTGTTGTTTTCCCCTTTGTATTCATTATTGAAAACTTCGGTACCCAGTTGGTTCGTCTACGAATGTCCAGCCATGACGTTATGCAGCTCAAGGCTGATTTCCAGGGCGGTACGTCACATCAAGAGCGAACACTTACAAAGCTCTTACGCAGCCCACTACCCGAAGACAATCGCCTGGAATGTCGTGAAGCGCGGTGGTGCACACGAGGGACATGCCGAGTCGACCTAACCCATCGATCCCCGCTTTCGTAGGCCTCGGGTCCAACTGCTCCATCTATCTCATCGGAAGAGGGCAAGGCATGGTGTCAACCACATGGCAAGATCCCAATCTCATCGGACTTGTTCGGCTGGGGAATCACGACCAGAACTGAAAGCCATGCGTTGTATCCGGCTTGCCTATTGCGCTGGATGCTACTCACCCCAAATAATGTGGCTTTTCTTTATCTAACTGGCAAACGCCGCCTGCAACTCAGCGTCCATTGCGGGACGACCCGCCCGAGCTGCGGCGAACTGGGCCTCCTACGCGCATCCTGTGGATTACCAACATCTGACAAAATTCGCGAAAGGTACTCCCGTTCCCCAGACCTTGCAGTTCGACCGGGCCAATCAGCGCCGGGGGTGCAGCATCCGTCACCTAATTCGGGTACCCGATGCTTGGCAAGTTGGGGTAGTTCCTCGATCTGCCCCAGACCCACAGCTCCATCCACACGCGCTGCAGACTTGACACCGATTCCCATTGCCGCGGTATTATTGTGCCAGCCTGGTGTCGGTCTGGGCGGAACCGGTCAGCAAGTATATGATGGTCAGCTTGCTCCATCACAGGTTAAGCATCTCACTCTTTACCTCGTCCACTGCGGGGTAGCTCTCAAAGCCTAGCTTATCCATTCGTACTTTCAGTTTCACCGCGGTAGAATTTTCCAAAATGGCAGTACCCGAGAAACCGGAGTCGAAATGCGACGTGTAAGCCATCCGTGACTGTCGAATAGGAGAACTTGCTAAATGATGTGCAGTCTCATAGTTGGTGCGGGACCAGCGGGGTAAGAGTCGAAGCACGCTCATTCCAAGCCCAGGGTGCTAAGCTGTGGAAGTCTCATGATGGCCGCGTGGATGGCTCGCTGTGGCATCAATGCTCGAATAGTCGACAAACGCAGCACAAAAATTTTCTCCGGCCAGGCCGATGGCCTCCAGATGCGTAGCCTGGAGATCTTCGACAGCTTTGGCTTTGCAGACCGAGCTTGGAAAGAGGCGAACCATATGATTGAGGTATGATCACGTCAGTACAATCAAGATGGTGTCACTGATATGCCCGTGCTTTAGATCTGTATGTGGGTATGTCGAGCCACGTATTCAACGCTGCTACTTCCTCACATGTCCAGAACCCCGGCGAAGACGGCACCATTCGGCGGTCAGATCGCATACCCGATGTACCAATCGGCCTTTCCCGCTTCACGCAGATCGTGCTGCATCAGGGTCGCATAGAGCGCTTCTTCCTCGACCACATCAAGAAGTACTCCAAAGACTCTCTTCACGTTGAACGTGGAGTGCTCCCAGAGTCCCTGGACATTGCCGCCGATCTTTGCGACAACCATTCCCCCGATTCATATCCAATCACGGTGAAGCTGAGGCATCTGACGGAAGAGGAGGCAACACCGGCCCAGAGCAACGGGTCGACGGTAAGTGATGGGCTCTTCAGGAGTAACTTAGCGGATGACGATACGGACGATTTGATTGCGAAGAGCCGGGAGAAGCAAGGGAGCACGGAGATCGTTAAGGCGAAGTACATGGTCGGGTGCGATGGAGCACATAGCTGGACGAGGAGGCAGTTGGGCTTCAAGCTCGAAGGAGAACCCACGGACTTCATTTGGGGCGTGTTAGGTACTCACTCTTGGATCTTGAAAGGTATAGCAGGTGGCTGACCGCAGCAGACGTCATCCCCATCACCGACTTCCCCGACATCCGCATGCGCTGCGCCGTCCACAGCGCCTCCTCCGGCTCCCTCATGGTGATCCCGCGCGAAAACAAACTTGTCCGCCTCTACATCCAGCTCACGGAAATCAAACCCGACGCCAGCGGGCGCGCCGACCGCTCCCAAATCACCCCCGAAACCATCATCAAAGCCGCGCAGAAGATCATCGCGCCCTATAACCTAACCTACGAGTACTGCGACTGGTGGACCGCGTACCAGATTGGGCAGCGCGTCGGCACGAACTTCGACTACAAGCAGCGCGTGTTTCTAGCAGGCGATGCCGTGCATACGCATAGCCCCAAGGCCGGCCAGGGCATGAATGTGAGCATGCAGGATGCGTTCAACCTCGGCTGGAAGCTCGGCCTCGTCGTCAAAGGCATCGCGAACCCTTCGATCCTCAAGACGTACCAGTCGGAACGGCGACGCGTAGCCAAGGACCTCATCGACTTCGACCACAAGTTCTCGCGCCTCTTCTCCGGCCGCCCCGCCAAGGACGTCCTCGACGAAACCGGCGTCAGCATGGCCGACTTCAAAGAAGCCTTTCTGAAGGGCGGCCTGTTCGCCTCGGGCCTGTCCGTCGACTACGGCGCCAGCATGCTAGTCGCCAAACCCGGCGACGCCGCCGAGCAGGGCGACGGCACCGACGTGGCGAGCTCCAGCAAAACCCGCGTTATCGGCAAGCAGCACTTGGCGAGCAACATCAAGCTCGGCATGCGCTTCCCCAGCTTCAAAGTGCTCAACCAGTCCGACGCGCGCCCCTGGCACTTCCAGGAGCGCCTCAAGTCCGACGGCCGCTTCCGCCTCATCCTCTTCGCCGGCAACGTGCTGTCCCCCGCGCAGAAATCCCGCCTCGACGCCTTCTGCGCCCGGCTCGCTGCGTCGCCGCGCCTGAAGCCCTTGCTCTACACACACATCGATGTGCTTACGTGCCACTCCGCGCCGCGCACACAGACGGAGCTGCTGCGCGATTTTCCCGAAGTGCTGCATCCGTTTAGCGCACGCACGGGCTGGGACTATGATAGCGTGTTTGCGGACGATGAGAGCTACCATGAAGGGTATGGTGATGCGTATCGGAATTATGGCGTCGATAGGGAGAGCGGGTGTGTGGTTGTTACGCGGCCGGATCAGTATGTGGGGTTTGTGGGGGAGTTGGATGGGGAGGAGGGGTGGAGCGGCGTGGAGGCTTATTTTGGGGGTGTGCTTGTGGGATAGAGGGGACGGATTGGGATGGGATGGGATGGAGGGAAGCGGTAGGACATAGTATGGTGTGGAGAAGAGTTTGTTGGTGGAGGAGAAGCGCTTTTCCCGTTTCCTTTCCATTACCCGATATGATACTACATATGCGCCTCATCCGTCCATCCATCCATCGTGATCCTTTCCAAGCGCGGTATCTTTTATCTCTCTCCAACATGCTGTTACAATCGTACAGAAAGACCCCTCAAACAGGGCCATACATGCATGCATATCCTGGTATCGAACAAAACCAATCCAATCCACCAACGCCATGCTCATGAGCTCATTACCCCGGGCCAGAAATCGCCCGCCTCTTCCACTTCACCAGACCGAACTAGCTCCCTCTACTTCTACTTCCCCAAACTACTCCCGCCCCAGCTACTCGGCGCCCAACTGCTCACCTTCGACCCAATCGCGCTGCCGCTCCACCAGCTCTGCCCGCCGCCGCCCCATCCGCCGCCCCACTTCCTGCCGCGGCCGCCGCCCAGGCCGGTCTTCTTCTTGGTCTGCATCTTGTCCTCCCACTTGAGCTTGGTCTCCATGATGCTGTGGATGGAGTTGATGACGAGGAAGGAGGTGGAGCCGATGGCGCGGAAGAAGGCGAGCCCGGCGACGGCCCAGAGGATGAACTTGAGGTAGAAGTTGGAGTTGATGGCGGAGCCGGAGTAGGCTTCGCTGACGGCCATGGCGAGGATGGCGTTGCTGATCAGCCAGACGACGACCATGTAGGTGCGCACGGCGCGGTAGTAGTCCTCCTGGGCTTGGGCTTCCGACAGGCCCGGCTTGGCGACTTCGACGCGGTCGCGCAGGTTGCGCAGCGCTTCGTCGTAGCCGCTGTCGATGTCGAGCTGCTCGGAGGGCATCTCGAGTTCGACCACGTTCCCGGATTTTCCCTTCGCGTCGCCCAGATCCGTCTTCGCTACGTTGTCGCCCTTGGTGCCCCACGTGACGTCGTGCGCATTGCAGAAGGCGTAGACTTGCAGGGTGCAGATGTAGCTGGGCAGGAGGGCGAAATACTGCGCCGACGAGGTGAACATGTGCCAGGGGTCGAGGTACATGAAGGACATGAGGAAGTAGAGGCCGATGGTTGTCGCGGTGGAGACGATGAGGTTGGTGAAGACGTTGTTGCCGAGCCTTTTCTCGGCTTTGGGGTCGCGCAGCTGCACGATGACAATGTAAATTGAGGCGAAGGTCGTGTAGGCCATGATTACGCAGTACGCGATCATGCTCCAGAGGAACATTTTCTTCGCGCCCTGGGGGCGGTTGCCCATGCTGAGGATGAACTGCATGCAGATCAACAACACACACATGTATCTCAGGATGTAGAAGACGTATTTTCCGATGTTGTGGCCGAAGGGGTCGAGTTTGGGGTCAGCGAGCGAGCCGGCGATGAAGAAGAAGGTGAGGTAGAAGTTTGCGAGCGAGAAGAAGGTGAACATGAGTGAGACGAATTGGTAGACGAACTCGATGTGGAGGAGGGTTTTGCGCCAGATGGTGTGGTCGGTGGCCCAGACTTGCTTGAAGTGCAGGAGGGAGTAGACGGCGGCGAAAAAGGCACCGTTAAGCCAGCGGCGGCGTTGGGATATGAATTCGGGCACGGCGTCTATCTGAGTTAGCAGTGTGATGGAGTGGAAGATAGCGGGAAAACTTACCTGGCACATCAGTCTCGCCAGTGGCGGCCTTGACATACTTCAAGACCCACTGCTCGCTACGCTTGGCTACAAGTTCCCAGCACAGAATACGATCTTCGGCCAAGTACATGTTGGCAGTAAACACATCTGCGTCTTGGCCATGCAACGTCTCGCCCTTGAAATATTGGCTCAGCGGCCCATGGCCCGTATGATCGTTCTGGAGCGCATGGTATCGGTACGCTGAAAGAGCACCGGGCAATACCGTGATGTATCCGAACACTGACTCCAGCGGCTTGTCCAGAATATTAGACATCTTGTACTCAAAGTTCTGCGATGCGACCAACGGGTTGAGCAAACCAAGCCAGCCCTTGCCCTTCCCGGCTTTGATCTCACCAGCGGCGCCAGCAACGGACGAATCGGTATCAAACGCTTTCCAGAGATGGTACAGCGCCTTAGGTCCAGGCTTCGTTCCGACGTCGAGGAGAATACACACGTTGGGATTGAGCGCTCGGCCGAACGCATTGAAGAACCATCGATGCGAGTTCAGCTTCTTCTGATTCTGCTCCTTCAAGCAGAAAATCATCTGGCAAGGCACAATTCCCTTCTCGGCACCCTTGAACTTGAGATCGGCGTCTAGAGATACTTGCGTCGTGTACTCGTACACGTGCGCAGTGACTTCGCGCTGGTTGACATGGTTCTTCGCGATGCCCTTCTGGAAACATCCCATCGCAGCCAGAGCATCCAGCGTCCGCGGGTGCACCTTCTGGCGGCCGTCCGAGATGATACAGACGACGATCTTCTGCCAGCCATCCTTTCCCCAGGTGCGGGACCGCGTTCGCGAGCAGAAGTGGCTGATGTTGCGCATAACACCATGCATAGTGCGCGTGAAGTCGATCTCGTGCTCGTTGTACATGGTGATGCAGATGAAGAGCTCCGTCTCGCGCGTAGTGGTGCCGATGTTCTGGCGCAGCTTGTAACCGCGGTCCACAAAGTCATCTGGATCGCACGTCACGGCCGTATAGCGCATGTGCGTGAATTCGACGTCGTCGCGCCGCGGCAGGAAGCTGTACAGGATGGTCGGGATTTTGCACTCGAGGATGAGTTCACCGTTGATTAGGCGGACTTCCTTCGTTGTCATGACGGCCTCGCGCGCTCCACGCCGTGGCTGGGCGGTGGCTGGTGCGGGACCATAGTGCTCCGTCTTTTCGTTTGCCTCCGTATAGCCATCCGTAAACGTGTCTTCGGTCATGTATGAAGCTCGCGAGGTAAGCTCCGGACGGAGCTCGTTATCCTCGGTGAAGACATCGTCCTCGCTGATGGGTATCGAGCTCATATCTAGCGTCGCGTTCGAGTCGCGCGAGATGGGCCTGCCACCCGCGAACAGCGGTGCCGGA
This sequence comes from Trematosphaeria pertusa, assembly GCF_010094035.1. NCBI lineage: Eukaryota > Fungi > Ascomycota > Dothideomycetes > Pleosporales > Trematosphaeriaceae > Trematosphaeria > Trematosphaeria pertusa. Next base: position 804,543 of record NW_022987229.1, on the reverse strand, counting down.
GGTAGCGGTCTCTTAGGGCTGCCGGGCCGTCCACCGTATCGCGATGAGGGTGTCCCTGGGCGCGGGCTGCCATTTAGATCTGGAGGCTCGTATGAGTGCGTTGAGGCTGGGGGGCGGGCGTAGTCTGCCGATGTCCTCGTGGGCGAGTACGGTCGCGTGGGAGCTGCATACTCGGGTGACATGGGACGCCGGTAGGGGACGTATGAGGGCGACTCGTCGGCCGGAGGAGGCATGTTCGGCGCGGTGTCGAGCACTGAAGGTGCCCTTGAGAGCGGTAATGAAGAGGTTGAGGGGTGATATGATCGCGTCAATGGCGATGGCGGTCTGCGGGTTTCATGCAACGGTAAGCCTGGTTCCTTCGTCTTTGTCGGCGAGATGCGCTCGGCGAGGCGCGACTTGATCGACTTCCTTTTCGGCGTCTTCGCGTCGCGGCGCGGTTTGAGCGCAGCATCGGCCTCCCGCAACAGGTCCACGATGTCGGCCTCAGCCTGCACTTGCTTGCCCACTTCGGACGGATTCAGCCGGTCGCCCAGCGTCGCCGCCGTGCTGGCCATGCCGGAGAGAAGAGAAGCTGACTCTGGGCTGGAAGAGTTCCTGCGACAGGACGACAGGATGAGTATGAGAGTAGGAAAGTGGGTTGCAAGGAAAAGTGATACTCACGGCACATAGCTCTGTGGCTCGTCGGCGTTTGTCAACAAGCGCATGGTCGAGCCTCCTTGCAGATGCGTTGGGGTACCATCTTCTTCGTCGTACGCAGGCGGGCGCCCGTAGCTCGGCGGGCCATGTCCACCGGGTGTTGTGGGACGGTCCATTGCGACTTAAGTCGCGACGGAAGCACGCTCAATTGCTGGCAGGTTGGCTGGGAAAGCGATGGAATTGTAACAAGGCCCAGGAATGAATGCAGTGCCGTGATTGATTATTGCGATATAATAGAAATGTCGCTCCGTTAGCTGGTGTTCGGCGCGGGAGCTGCACTTCGGAGGCGCCGGCTGCGTGGGGCGCTCCTGCTGTGCTGTTTGGCAACCCGCCGTCGTCCGGGGCAACCGCGCTAGCGCGCTGCAGTCCGCTCGCTTAGCCCCCTCATCCCTCAACACTAAGGCTGTGCGTCCTCAATTCTCATGTGCTACCAGATGACACCGCAGCGCAACCAGAGCCCACAATAAACCCTGTTCTCTTTTCCCTCTCGTGTCTCCTCCGTCGCCGATTCTTTCGGGCTTTCCCCCGCGCCCCCCCCGCGACCATGCTCCCGCAAGGCTTGAGCTGCACCGCCACTCCCCTCCCAGCGCCTGCGCCGCCTCCATCGGTAGCGTTACGTGAGCCATTGATGAACACTGTAGGCTCGTCGTATAGAAGCGACGTGCAGCATGAGATATACACTTTTGGTTGGGCCGAGAAGGCGGCGACGCAGTGGTGATTGGACGTTTGCGTTGACGGCCCCCAAAATCGCTGTCCAAATGTGGAAGCATCCGCCGAATCTTTGGATCGCTTCTTCAGCCTTCTTCCCACGTCGCAGATCAGTAGTGCCGGCGTCCAAACGAGGCGCAAGCTCTAGCCACGCAGGGGCCATTGACCGGTGAAGATGCCGGGTAACACATCTATATGTATACGCCCCAGCTTCTCGCCATCGAATTCTTATGCTAGTGGGCTCTTAGTAGTCCAAGAAATTACGCACCTACTCGTGCACTCCTGTCCAGGTGGCCATCTGTGCCATGGTGGCGTCACATGAGAGCCCCGCGCCTTCCCAATCGCCTTCTGATGCACCTTCCTCCAACTCTCATGCCTATTCTGACGACCCGACCTTTGCTATAGAACTCTCCTCTCTCCAAAGCCCATCGTTGCGCAACGGCAGTCATGGTGAGCCGATCGCAGATGAAGGCCCGCCTGCCTCCGACTTCGCTCTTAAAGGTCTGTCTGCCTGTGCTGCAAGCCCATCGCCCCTTCCTTCTAACAATGGCATAGGAGCACCTTCTGCCTGGCGTGATTCCGCACCTTCAGGCCCTGGCTCCACGGCAGAACACATCTCACTCTTGAGCGCATCGTCGCGAGACGACGACTATCGACGACTAGTCTCGAGTGAAGCGTCACGCGCATCCGACTCCACGGTTGACAGTTCGTCTTCGATGCAAGATAAGTACCATCCCTTTTTCTGACTCCGACGTAGGCGCACCTTCCACAGACTGTGGCGTCGTATGGCTGCCGTATACGCTCCGATGGAGATTCCTATTCGCTCTGGCCCTGATCTCGATAGCGCTGTGCTTAATTGTGTCGGCACTTTGCTGGTTGTCTTCGGCAAAACATGGCTTGGGAACGGATGACGGGTCCAACGTTATCCTGCTCGGTTGGAGATTCTCGCCGACGTTGATATGCGTAATGTACGCGCACCTTGTCGGCATGGCCTTCAGCGACGTCAAGAAAACGGAACCGTACGCCAGAATGGCCCGGCCCAGTGGAGCCTCCGCGGAGGCTTCGGTTTTACAAGTCCCGAAACCCTGGTGGTCCGCGTTGATGGAAGCTTTCTCGAAAAGGAAGAACGCAAGAAGGATTAACATACCACTGCTATGCTCTTCTCTCGCTTTTATAACCTCCGTTCTGGTCATTTCACCACTGTCGTTGTCGTTTCTCGTATCGTTCAACTTCGCACTAGCGCATGACGCGCAGTTCCATCGGATCATCATGGACCCCACGCCGTTCCCGCTCACTGCGACCCCGGAGACCTTTTTGCGCACGACGGGCCAGTTATTCTACAACGTTACTGGAACACCATGGATTTCTGGCCAATATACCGTGCTGCCTTTTTGGCCTTTGGGAATGCCCAACGACCCATTCCTTGATTCGAACTTCTTCCCTTCCCCCGGAAGTTGGACTGCACCGTCTCGAGTAGTGAAAGTCGAGTATCCGTGCAAGCGGATGGATGTCAGGACAACTTTCGAAAACAAGAGTTTCATGGCGCCAGGCAACATCTATCACGGCAACACGATCCCTCCTTATAGCGACTCATTCACAATCCTTGTGAACGGAACCTCTAAGATGGCCACGATAAGCCTATCGTTGGCGGACGATTGTCAATATCAGATCGATGCTTCCCCTACCCTAGATATCAACAGACAAAAAAGCGTGGTATGGTCCAGAGGTTCCGCCCCTCTTTATGATAAGGGCATGGGTTACCCCCAGGATCAGCTTCCATCCAACGACACTGATTCATGGCTCTACATTCCCGGAAATTCAAGTTATGTGTTAGAGTTCGGGAGCGGTCCCACTAGCCCATACCTCAGGTTTAAAGAGTCACCTCAATGCCAAGATAAACAGATCCTCCTCCTAGCTACGCCGATGCTTACGAACGACGAGCTATTGCTATCCAATTACTCCCCGCGTGCCTGGGCGTGCTCTTCCAATATCTCAGTGGCTGACATTCCGGTCACTCTATCAATGTCCGGCACCGTGTCAAACATCTCATTCAGCGAGAAGGAATTTCTTCGGAACCGCATTCCGATGGGAGAAGATATGCTGAATACCTCGCAGGTCCACGCCCTATTCAATAACCCTCAATGGGCTTCCTATTCAGCTATGTCGTCGTTTTGGTCCCATCAGTCAGCTATACCCCTGACGGAATCCTATGACGATGACTTTTCCGCCCTAACTGATGATCAGAATTTGCTGTCAAGAGCCGAGAGCATTTTTGTTCGCTTTTTCGCTGAGCTACTACAATCTTCCATTCTCCAGGAAAACAGTCCGCAACTCAATGACGTCCAAGGACACATAGGTTCCTTCGAAAAGCGTATCGTCGTTGTCCCAAATATTGGTATAACTTTGTCTGTGCTCTTTGCGCTCAACGCCTTCTTACTTCTACTGCTTTCCCGGAAGACTCGCCCTTGCTCTCGGCCGCTCAATCTGGAAACCAACGCGTCGTCAGTTCTCTCCGTTGCGAGGCTTATGACCGCGGGCAAACTCGATATGGATCTTTGGCAGACTATGCCTCTTGCGAAGAGAGAGGTAATGAGCTCGTCGCTAGTAAACAGAATCTACCGCACATCATTTGCGCAGCTGCTAGAAACATGTGATGGAGATGTTGAATGTAAGGTTGCACTCCAGGGCACACGGATTCATGGGCTAATGTCTTGTAGTACCTGAACCACGAGCGGACAGCTTTGGTGATGTGAACCACTTCGATTTGAAGTGGCACCCAAAGCTTCTTCAGATGCCATTCATTGCGAGCCTCATGATGCTGCTTGCCTGTTTTTTGATCGGCATCGCAGTTTTATTCTCCTTCGCAAGCGATGGCCGGCTTTCGCAGTCTGCCTTCGTGTATGAGACCGGCGTACCTGTGGACAACGATTCATCGTTAAGATTCGCGCCAATCTCGATTGTTCCGACACTCTTTGCAGTGCTCATAGGTCTCTGGTGGAATGCAATTGAGCAATCAGCCTGCTACCTTCAACCCTACATCATGCTCACACAGCCGGCGGAGACAGCGATACGAAAGTTATCAGGGAGACTATGCTATGAGCCGATGAATTGGGCATCAACTTCTCTGAACGCATTACGAGACAAACAAATCCTCTTGTTTCTATTTGTCATTGGATGTTTCCTTTGTCAGCTTCGTAAGTTGGGGCATGGGGAATTGGTGGCCGCTAAGCTGATGATGTTCCAGTGGCGATGTCGTCTTCCGCCTTATTTGAGCGAGAACTTGTCAATGAGACAAGTTATGTATCATTGAATCGAACTCTGGAACCTCGGCTGTTACCTGTAGGAATTGAGGATCTGGTCGGTGCGAACCGGCTCCCCGACAATATCAATGTCTCCACCGTGGAGCTTGAGCGACAAACAATGGTAGATGTGGACCTCTATTGGATTGAGCCGCGGGGCTGGATTCACAGTGCCGTAAATCAGCTTACTCGCAATGGCTCCGAGCCTCCCTGGAGTCGTGACGGGTGGAGTTTTACCCCCGTTAACCTCGCTGACGCTGCGCACACTGGAAATGGAACAGTAAGTGCTTTCCCATTAGAACTTATTATATCACTGAAATTATGCAGAGAATTTCGATTGAAACATCATCTCTCAGGGGTCGTGTCGAGTGCGTCGCCACCTCTGAGAGCTATAACATTAGAAACATGTCCTCTTGGCTGGGCACATATGACCTTACTAATGATACCCTATGGAATACGTCGTCGAATCCACCGGGCATCATTGAAGGCTACTGGCTCACGTCGAATGCCTCATACGCGACTTCGGACTCAATCTCTCCCTTCTGTCCGGATAACTCAAGCCGAGCACTTGGGAGAGGAAGATGGTCCGATTTTCCAGGTGGAATCGAAGGCGGCTTCCCCTACCCATTCTCCCCTTGGCCATTCCCATTCACTGTGACCTGGCTATATGGTACTGCACAATCAGGATTTCTTCCTGCTACAGAGGCTGCGGATGCTCCCCCCGATCCACAGAACGAGAATCTGTATCCGTTGCGAACAGCATGCCGGGGAGAAAGCCAGGACGACGGTCCGCAGAACTTTAGCATGTTTACCAAAGTCCCGTTTTTCTGGTCGACGGAGTGCCAGCCGGTGGTTGAAATGGCCGACGCACAAGTTATTGTGGATTCGGGAGGGCACATACTTGCGTACGAGATTCGCAGCATACCAGAGCCAACGGACGCTCCCTGGAAGGACGCATTTAGTATGCATACGCACAACGCCACTCCTGGTGATGCAGTATCTCCACTAGGTCCGTTGAACGTGACCACGAGGTACAGCATTGTCTCCGTTTTCTGAGCCCTACACATACTGACGGACTGAACAGCTACGGGATATTCTTCCTCAGTGCACTCATTGAATCACCTGATATGGGATTAGTAACGACACTAAACTATGCCGAACGCCCTTACTTTATCCATGACACTGAAAACCACATGGACATGGACCTCATGACGTACTCCATGTACAGCCTAGCCAACAAGGACCCCGAGGCCTTCAAGAACGAGACACTCCTCAACGAGCTGATCAATAAGGTGTTTCAAACGTTCTTCCAGCACTTCGTCAGCACCAACGCGTCTCTGACGGCACTGCACGGGCTTTTCAAGTAGGCGAGCCAATTGACTATCCCGACCAGCACACGGACCGCACCGTCGAAGCCACCGTCGAGCGCGAAATTGAGGTCCTGAAGATGAACGCTGTCGCGACATGGCTGTCCATCGCCATCCTGGCATGCCTCATAGGCACAACACTCGCGTTCTTGATCATGCAGCGAAGCTATCTCCGCCCGCTGCATAGGAACGTCGAGTGTCTGGCGGATGTCATGGTCCTGCTGGCAGGCAGCGAGCGGCTTCTCGCGTTGGTTCGCGAGCGCACACTCGAGGAGCTTCGGGAAGATAACGAGACGAAGGTGCGGCTGGGTTGGTTCAAGAGGAAAGATGGGAGCGTGCGGTGGGGGATTGAGCTTGTGGAGGACGGCCCGGACGCGGTGGAGTGGGTTGAAGTGCCTCGGGAGATGAAAGGGAAGGCATAGATGATCTCTCTTGAGCCCTTTTTATCCCTATTTGACTTCGTCGAGCCATCGTTATGAGGGTGGGAGTATTCGTCGGCAGCAACCGCCTCGCAGCCTCCCAACACCAAGTCACACCACTATGTATGCACAGAGCGTGCAGACTACAAACGGTATGAGTTGGCGAGCTGCTGGATTGATTGAACGAACGAAATCGAGAACTGCTCATCGCAGCTGAGCTGTTCCGCGTGGCGCCCATAGAGAAGACGTGGCGCATTTCAGCTAGACCGGCCGAAATTTTCTCGGAGTCTTCCGTCCGCTTCGCTCCGTGGCATGAACATCAGCTCATCTCTTCAGCCTGCGAGTGAAAAGGTGCCACTTCTATCGCGCTTAGGGGCTGTGATTTGAATATCACTGTTCCTAGTGAGTGAGTGAGCGAGTAATACGCACTTCCACGTTCATAACAGCTCTGTCCAGCTCTAGGCTTATAAGCCGCAACACTGCCTCTCAACTACCTCAGAACCAATTAATACAGCAACCCAGAACCCTATTTCTCTCCCCGCCGGAAAAAAGCTACTGTCAAACGTTGTCTTGCAAATTGCCATCTCCTCCAGAACGCCGAGCGCACCAGCCAGTGCGTCCACCACGCCGATTCTATCCACCAGATCACCATAATACCACGACCAGTCACATCCTCTATCCTCTATCCTTGATAATTCAACGCCCCGTTATGAGGATTAAAGCAGAAGTTGTGCCCCGCAGACGCAGCCGCTCGTTGCTCTGCCTCAGAGGGTCCCCGGTACGTCTCTCTACGCCGCGCGGGCGGCGAAGGCGGGCGTTCGTAGGTTCGTGCGCGGGGACGCTGTTCGTCGTCGGAGTCGGGGTCGAAGAGAGCTTCGAGCAGCTCGCGGAGGAAGTCGCGGAATCCCATTTCAGCCGGGTTTGGATGAGCTACGCTGTGTGAATGAGGCGTGGCGGCTAGCAAAGGGAGGGAGGGGGAGGGGGAGGTATACTTTAAAGGCTGGTTCGGAAGAGAAGATGTGTGCTGTACCGCGCGAGTTCAAGGTCCTAATATGCTTTTGCCCAGCTCTGCGCAATTTGGACTGTCTTTAGGAGAACTGAGGAGCTGAGAGACGCGACGAGGCTTTATATGTACGTTTCCTGCTCGGTGGACATCTCAGGTGATGTATACTCTATCTCAGCCTGCCGCCTGTGATGAGCTGTCGTTGAAAGGGTGACTCTTCGAGGAGTTTGTCTAGTATGGCGAGCTCAAGCGCCGGAGAAGTCGTGCTGTGGGGGTCCCCGAAGTCTGTACGTTTCTGGCATCAGGGCGCGGGTGGAGGGGACTATCCAGTGTAGCTGGCTTATGTGCACTACTTCCCAAGATGCGTTTTGTGTGCGAGGGAGATCCAATTGGAAGATGAAGCAGGCAGTGATGCAATGCATCATCACACCGGCTATCCCTCTTTTCTGAATATGCGTAGAAGCCCAATCACGGGAACCGGAATCTTATATCTCGTCGAAACTGGGTACGTATGTAGAGGTAACGCAGAGCAACACATCTCAACCTCACCACCCTCAAGCCCTTCCCACAAGCCCTTCAAAGCGTAACGACGCGGCAACTTGCCGGGATGCTGAGGCAAGGCACCCAACTACGACCACGCTCACAGCACACCTCCTACGCATCCCAAGCCACAATCCTAGTATCGACGCCATGCATGTAGGCAGGGAAGAAGCACGCCTGGCCCTTCTTACACGGCTCCTTGGGGCATTGGTGGCCCAGAATACACTCCGGATCCATGCAGTTCAATCCATACGGGCAAGCCGACAGCCTCGCCACAAAGCGCAACGCCTCGAGCCGGTTTCCCTTCAGCCGCGCCCCATGCTGGAAGGAGCAGCCTCTTCCGGTCGCGTTCTCAAAGGAACACTTGCCAAGGATGTGATACTCGTTGCAGAACTTCTTGGCTTTGAGTACTCCGACGTCGGCGCCCGAGCACTGGATTGGCACGTCGATGCGCTGGCCGGCCGCATTGCGGACGATTCTGCCCCGGGGGCTGCCGTTATGGGCGCTCGAGGTACCGTTCGTCGCGGCAGCTTAGGCCGCGGGATTCGAAGCTACTGCGGCGAAGTTCACGGTGCGAACGGTGACCGGCGGCGGCGATCGCGGAGGAGTGATAGTACCCAGCGGCTGGGCGACTGTGAGCTTCGTTTTACTGAACACATCCTGGCAGTCGAAGGCTCCAAAGTGTGAAGCCAGCTCGACCAACTCTTTTGCAAACGGCGGACCCTCGATAAGCGCAACTTTGGCGGATCCGCGGTGAGGTCCGAGAAGGCGCGCGTACCCGTTGTCTGCAGATCCACCGAGAATTACGTGCCGGCACTGGACGTTGTCTATCGCCATCTGGAAGGCAGCTAGCTCAGTCAGCGATCTGTTGATAGCTCGTGGTGAGCTCTGACCCACCCTTGATCTTCTCATCCGCACACTCCTTCCCGTCGCCGGCATTCACAAAGTCACAGAGTGCATCTTCTTTGTTGAAGCCATTGACGAAGGCGCCGAAGTCAGCAACGGTATGGAGGAGGCCGGCGTCGCGATATGCCTTCGAGAGGCCGCTGAGGTTTGCGTAGACACGGATCACAACCTTGGTATTGGGCGGCAGTTTCTTGTCACCAAGGTGTTCGAGTACACGAGCCTTGAGGAGGCGTGACGCTTTGCGACCACCTTGTTCGCCAGGCGTTAGCAGGCTGCTCACAAACTTGGTCTTCATTAGCACGGTCCGCTAGTAAACTGGTGCCACTCACCGGCATACAATCGCCATCAACCAACACCAATACGTAATTCATCTGGGCCTATATTATACAGTTAGCCGATTCCCTTAAATCCTAATGAGATGCCTACCAGGCTCTGTTTTACCGCCCCCAACTCCCCGTCCTTCTCAATATGCCTCTGGTCGTACATATCCGCTAAATCGCGCTTCTGCTTAAGCCTCTTCTCGGTGATGGTCAACCTGCTCTCCAACGTCTTCACCTGTTGAATTAAATCCTGCAGGACCCGATGAGAACCAATCAAAAGAAACGTCGCCACTGATCGTCGTACCTGAACCAGCGCCGTCTTATCATCCTCGATCGCCTGCAGTTTGGCTAAACGGGCCTCAAACTCTGCTAACCCACTCATGACTGCAACACTGGATGGGGCTCTTGAATTCAGGGAAATGCTCTGCATGTGGAGCTGGGGGAGTCGCGATTTTATGCAGACCAGATGAGGGGTAGGTGCAGTTGTCGCCAGAGCGTGGGGTCCTGTCGCTGAGTGGACCTTGACCAATTAACCGCGTCCACGCCTGAAAGCCTTCATACTCATGGAACACCATTACTCCATTGGATATCGTTCGTCGTACTCGAATTGATTGGATGTGGGATCCCTTCGATGGTTGCACGTGCTTCCATGACTGCGCCGCACGCCACAGCGCGTATGCATAATGCTTGCAAGGATCCCACAGTCCGCGAGGCAGAAGCGTAGCTGTATTTTCATCTGTTTGTAGGAGTGAGGATGAATTCATGGGCTTGTGAAGTCGAGTGCCACAATCGAGGCTGCTGCGAATGGTAGGGTGGAAACCGATCCCGAACCTCAAGGCCTCACATCCTCACCTCCCTCCATCTCTCTCCACCTCGCATTCCTCAGCCTGCAACTCCACAACCCCCAACCCCGCATCCATCTCCTCCGCACATCCCTCCACCCACAGCTCCCTCACCTCCTTGCTGTCCAGCTCCGGCGTCCCTGGCTGCTCCAGCTCAGCTATCTTGTACTCCGCCGGCAGCTCCAGCTCTGCCTTATCACATCCTCGTTCCACGTCTTTCACGTACGCCGCACGTCTCTTCATCTCTTTCTTCCTCGCCTCCCGGTCCTTGAGCACATGGTAGCCGAAGATCCACGCGATGACGATGAAGATGAGCACGGTTACGCCGACGAAGACCACTGCGACGAAGACGCCGGCGTCGATTCTGAGCTCGTTAGATCCGGGTGTGGACATTGCGGGGAGCTGAAGCGGGGCTGAGTTTTGGCTGGGTTGAGTGGATGAGGTGGTGCGCGGGTGCTCGATTGTGTCCTCGAGAAGCTGTTGGAATACAGGGCCAGGGGAGTAGGGCCATAGCCCCAATTTTGAGGGATCGGCGTTCTCTTGGAGGCTGCGAGGCAATCAACGGTATATCTTCGTGCAGCGTAAGGCGTCCGACGCGGGCATCTACCCGTCCCCTTGGGATACTCAGTGATCGATATGTTCTCCAAAGCAGACCCTCCCAAGCCCAATGCAATACCTTACCATCCAGTGATGGCCCCTAAAGATCCTCACGGGTCCCTAGTCCTCTGGCCGAAATCGAACGGACACCGCGTACACTCCATCTGGAGACTCCCGGCCTTCGAGACGAAGAACCGCTCGGGCATAACCCCAGATAGCGCATATTAACCCATATACAGGTAACCATGGCGGCGGGAGGACCCGAGAGTTGAGTCGGTGCCAATATGTGCATATAATATTGGTTGGCTGAATTCGAGAAGGACCACGCTTGTGCAACGTGGAATAAATTGCGGAACCACGTGCTTTGGCTTCAAGTCGCGTGCTTACATGCGGAGGTCTGAATGCACCGCGGTGTTCAAAACTGTGCATCGTGCCTAGGAAATAGGTTGCGGACTTCACAGGCTATACACTCGCGAGCTGCTCCGTACTTCGATCAACGTCTTGCTTAGGCCGTCCTATTCGCTTCCAGGGCTTGCAGCGAACGCGATCCACATACGGACCAATTGTAGACGACTGACCAAGAGAAACCAAAGCGGCCGAATCGAGCTCAGAAGTCGAGCACCTCTGGTAGTCTAATGTGCCACGATGAGCGCGCAAAACCAATCGCCGAACTATATCGTAAAAATCGACGACGAAGCCTTTGTGCTCATCATAATCGTCGGTGCCATCGCGCTGAGCTTCCTAGTCGTGGCCTGGATCTTCGTCTATCACGTCCTCAAAGATCGCAAAAGGGCGAAGAAACGGCAAGCCGCAAAGAAAAGATTATCCGATGACATTGAATGGGGCGGAAAACCGGAGCTGTCCGGGGGAGAAAAGCAGGGCATAGGAGCGCACGAGCTAGAGCAGCCAACGACACTGGAGCTTGATAGTAATGAGGTGCGAGAGCTGTGGGCTGATGAGGTAGCGGAGGCGGATGGAAAACCAAACCTCGTCGAATTTGCCGCTACCTCGTTTTCGAAACCCCGGTCTTCGAACGGAGCTGGCAAGCCGTGACGCCAAAGAGGGTTCCGAAAAGCACTGGAGGTAAACATTCGACGGTATCGGCATGGGAAGCATTTGGAGAGCCGCGGTGGTTGTGGCCGCGACGCACACAGCTCTCCACGCTATGCACCTGCGAAGATTCGGAAGAATGGACTCATATTTTTGCACCTGATTGGACTTCGACTGGAAGAAGGAGCCCTCGGCGGCACGATGGCGCGCATCAGACCATGTAGACTGCTCAGAGTCGGCTAGGGTAGGCTGAGGTACTGGGAAGCGGCCCGGCCAGAAATCCTACACATCGCTATATTTGCCGTCGCGCCTCATCCTATGTATGGTTGGAATCTCGCCGACCTATGGCTCTACTCGACAACATGACGCCCAAGAGAGATCGTCAGGGACCTGGAAGGCTGAAACTCTCACCCTGCGAGCTGATGCGAGAGGGCGTGAGGATTGGATGGGCTGAGAAAGTCACCCTGAGCAGCCTGATAAGAGCTGGAAAGCAAGGAAAGTAAGATCCGCTCTGTATGGGTAGACCGTAAAGTGAAGGGGTATCCTGTGGCAACAGAAAGCAGGCCTAGAGGCGGAGGGAAAAGACGCCTGAGCAATAGATCGGGTGGACGACCAACACTCGTGCGAAGTCGCCGGCAAACAGAAGTAAACCTTGTTGATACGATCTGACTGCAGATTTGGTGTCATCGCATTTATGAAATCCCGGCATGTGCTGGAAACATACTGCCGTCCTGTTATGGCGATCCTTCACCGGCGGCCCATGCACCGTTCCTAGCCATCTCCAGGGCTCCCGCGCATGCACGTGGCTAAATGAACTTCCGGATCCAGCATCCTCTGCGACTTGCTGGTGGTGTGTTGCGTTGGCAGCTCTTGGAGCTTAGCGAAGGCGTGCTTGGTGGTTTACGCATCGGCGTTTGCGGCCGGACATCCGTCGGAAGGCTGAGACATCCGAAAATGCGTGGATGCGAGGGCGCAAATCGACCAGCGCATTCTGCGACAGTTGAACAACTCGTTGAGCAGCGTCTCTGTTTAGTGAAGGATGGAATGCGTGAACATCTCGCCGACTGCCGTAGAATGCAAGAAGCGATACTCGCCCATAATCCCGAGGCCCTTCAATCAACGCCGAAGCGTGGAATAGATTGAAGCTGATCAGCCGACAGTCCGGACACGACCCCTGCCCGTTGCCTTCTTGGGACCAAGGCTAGACTCTCCCACCTTCCTGAACCCATCGCGGTGGTTTGGGAAGTCCGCACTCTTGGCCGTTGCGGGAAGGTCGAGGTATAGATCTTAGTGGGATGTCTTCTGTCGCTGGAGATAGGCGAGCATTCTGGACTGGAGGTCACGGACGGGAAGGTGATTGCCGGCGGTTTAATCACGACTTGGTTGCGGGGAGTGCTTGCGTGCTGCGACCCCGAGTTCTGGGTCTGGCGTGTTGGCTTTTGAATGCCGCGGGGAGCTGCAGTGGAACCCGGGAAACGCCGTGAGCAAAGCCGTGGAGAAATAGACATCTTCCAGTGCTGCTGCTCGCACTCATGCCCGTGGAGGCTCCCTTTCCTGTCCAAATTTAGTGAGAAATTCGATGTTAAAGCGCTTCTTTGTATGCCCCGCAGTGTTGGAAACTTCAAGGGATTCGAACTTATCCGCCCCACGCAGGGAGGCCTCACCTCTGACCTGCCTAATCTCGAAGATCGCCCGTGGTCGCCGTCCGCTACCCAGATTCGCTCGGCTAGCTTCCTGGCCCATGTTTACCCAGCATGATGGATGCAGGACCCTTGTTCCTGAGCCACTCGACTGCCCTTTTCATCGTAGTGCTTGGATGCCCAGCTCGTATCCCGTGCGTTCGCCCGCCGTGGACGGACGGCGTATTTGAGGGCTTGCGGTCGCTCTTGGGGGCGCTCAGGTGTGGACTTGTTGCACCACCTCACAGCCTGTTTCTTCTGTGTCGAGCTGGGATTCCAACTGCCTCGATGCAACTGTCCATGATCGAACTTTTAACGGCCGTCCTCTGATTTCTTCGCGGCGTCTTTCCTGCCGCGAACGCGACGAATGTCGACACGAAACCCGTAGTGGGCGCCCGACACGAAATTGCGCTTGACCCGAGCCCGCGATCATGGTGGACCAGAACTCGAACGCGCCACAGCCGCAGAGCCCGAACGATGCAACGCCCTCCCAGGCCGCCAACCAAGGCATGTCTGCGCCGTCGGTGGTGGTTGCCGGCCAGATGATGCTTATCTTCGCGCTGGTGCTTATATTTCTCGTCTGCCTCGCTGTCGCCGTGCACCTGTACCTGCGTCGAAGGAGGCGAAGGAGGAAGGGAAAACCCAAGACCAAGAAGAAGGAGATGAGAAAGTCGGCGACACCACAGCAACCGGAGCTGCAGTCTCAAGAAAGGAAGATTGCAGAGCTCGTTGGCACACCACTATGCGAGATCGGGGATTCAGAGCCACGGCATGAGATGGAAGACGCCGAGGTCCACGAACGATATACCACAATCGATCTCCAAAATCCACGAGACAATCCCGTCCTTATTAGCCCGCTTGATCCCGACCTAGAATCAGGCACCTGGCCGTACGACGAAATGACTACCCCTTCGACTGCGGCTCCAGAAGCGAGAGAATACGCCGTGTACTGGTCTCGAGGGCTTTGAGGCCATCGTGTAGCAGCGCGGCTATTTTCCACAACTGTATACAGGCCCTGATGCAAGGCGCCTGCTTCCGACACGCGAATTGGCGAGTTGAGGCCGCGAACATGACGACTTCCTAGATCTCCTCCGATATGGAAAGGATATGATCGCGAAACTCATATTCGTGGGCGGTGGAAGACATCAAACTTGCCTTTCGGCCCAGGTACGTCGAACTCGTTCGTAGAAGTGACACCTGCATGACTCTTTCTAACCGGTATAGTGGTCATGTCCAAGAGGCTTCAAATGTCCGCGATGCGTTCCTCTTATCCGCGTCTCGCAGGTCGCTTCAAGCATGGTACGCAGAGCAACGATTGCAGGGTGCTTATCAGACGGCAGCCGACATGGTATTGCCGCGCGGCCCCTAAGGCGAAACCCTGATGGCGTAGTTGGTAGAGCGAAGGCCACCAATGACCCAGTGGTGATGTGTGTCGGTCCTGTTGGGGGTTGGCAGCATCCGGAAAGAAGTATACGTAGGTCTACATTATGTCAGCCCGTCCCAGAAACCATGTTCGCTATTCCCGCGTTTACAGTATCGTGTGTTACTTTGCAGCTTAGTGAGCCCGACCCGGGCTCATTAGTGTCTCTACGCTCATGCTAATCGCCTTGACATGCCAGCAGTGAGCTCCTCAGAAAGACGTCACTCGAATGCAGATACGGAGTAGCCGCAGGATTGCGACGTAGCGATATCGAGAGCTCCTCTGCACCTGGTACCGTCTGCTTCTCTCGCTATCCGATCCGGTTCGCATGCCAATGGTATCGGGAAGGACCGCAGCCAGTCATTGCAGTCGAACTTATGCAATGTTGCTTCAATTCTGATGCTGTTCGAGTGTTGGCCTTTTTCGCAGCGTTCAAATTATTGTGTACTTGTGTAGGTATGCGTTTCAAGGGCGTTGTTTCTTCCGGGCCCATAGCCGTGGTCCCACAAAACGAACCCGCAACGAGCAAAACATTGCGTTTCGAAACGTCATCCGCAGGGACACCATCGCACTCTTCGGCGAACCATCGTCATCCCTTCGAGGGTTGTGCACCGAACATGGGCCCACGAATTACCGAATTCGAACTAGTCTTCGCCGAATCCACGCGTCCTCGCACCGTCGCGCTGCCGACTTAGCGTTTAGACGGGGCTGTGCCAACAAATCCCTGGAACGTGACCCACCTGCCAACA
Source organism: Trematosphaeria pertusa (assembly GCF_010094035.1). Classification (NCBI taxonomy): domain Eukaryota; kingdom Fungi; phylum Ascomycota; class Dothideomycetes; order Pleosporales; family Trematosphaeriaceae; genus Trematosphaeria; species Trematosphaeria pertusa. Next base: position 788,948 of record NW_022987229.1, on the reverse strand, counting down.
TCATGAGCTTCTGTCCCCTCAGCGTGTCTCCTCTCCTCCCTCAGGCTGCGATAGCACTTCTCACTGTCGGCGCGTGTCTTTTGTGATGTCGTCGTGATGCGCGTCCCCATGTTCTTCGTATCGCTCGTCCTTCTAGCCTTGTGCTCCGTAGCACTAGCAGGTGACTTCGTTGCCGATAATCGCATCAAGGTGTTTCTTTACGGATTCCCTTCGTTCTTCTCCGAGGTCGCCGTCGACGTTTACAACAACACATGTCTCGGCTTAGGGAATAACCTGTCAGTCTGGTTGCTCAGATCGAATGGATTGTGCTGACATGGACGCAGAATCGATGGACATGTACAGTCGATCCTCGTTGGTGGCCCCAATGTCGATGCGGTACTCAGCCGTAGTGACTGCTGGTATTGCATGTTTTACGAGTATGCTTGCGTGTTAGGACCCTATGTGCGACATCAAGCTGATTGCTCGACAGCAACTATGGATGCTCAGGCACCGACGACATGACGCTGACAATACCGGCTGGCGTGAACAATCTAGCGAGCGCCGGCTGGGGTGCGAGGATTCATAGTATCAGCTGCATCAACGAAGCTGCCTAGAGCAAGGGTTGCTAGCAGGTGTGGATTCCAGTCTTGTAGCGCGCGATCGAACCGAAGACCAAGCCTCAAGTGCTCCCGCTCCGCCCGAGGCCACCGCTGCGTGCGACAGCAGTTCGAACCGTCTATGTCGCGACCGCGCTCGCGACCGTTCGCTTAGTCTATCCTCCGTAGCCCCGGTTCCAACAATCCCGCGCAAGAGCTCCCGATGCATACATACGAAGTGGACGCCCAACGCAAGAGGAGCACTCCTCTTGCTCGCACACAAACCTGGTGTAGGAACGAGAATATATATGCAATGATATTCGGAAGGCCGAGGTCGGTTGAGGATAGCCGATAGATCCGCTCGCGGCTATTTCTGGAGCGACTACATTTAAGCAAGGAGGCCTTTCGAAAATGTGATGGACGTCGGAAATGATCATGAGAAGAAAGGGGCGTCCACGGGTTGCACTTCGGTAGATTATAGTGATGACGCCTGCGCACGGACCCGTTCATAAATACAGAAGCGACGGCTAGCTAAACCGAAAGGCGAAAGTCCCGGAAACGCGTGTTCAAAGGTTGCAATAGGCATTGGGAGCTATCGATGGGAAAGATGGGGTTGACAACTACTTGGGACGGAAAGTCGCACGACCGTCATCTATGTTACGTCAACGTCACCAGTCATTTTGTGCAGAAAACACTGTCATTATCATTACTCTACTGCGGCCGTAAAATAGCTCAAAGAATCAAGAATCCCAGAAGTTCCTGCGCCCAAGTGAAGTGTCATCCGTGACCGAACTCTGCTGCGCATCGCTCCAAATCACCGATGGGACCCTCCGCGCCCGCTCGCGCTACCTTTCCTCGAACTCGGGATCAAAATCGGACGTTGCAGCAGACAGCGAGGAGCCTGTGTCTAGAGCATGATCTTCCGAGGAAATGGACATCGAGGAAGTCATCCTTCGGAGCCGCTCACTGAGAGGGAGCAACCGACTTGGCCGATGGGGGACGTCGGTGTCGCTTCGGTGTTGCACTGTAGGCTCTCTTAGAGAGGCGGGGCCCCCCGACCAAGCGATATCTCTACTGCGTATTTTAGAGCTGCTTAATACGCTGGTTGTCGGTTGCGGCGAAGGCGACCTGTGGACAGCTAGAGACGGCGTTCCTGGGCGAAGTCCTCTTTGCGGAAGTGGGTACGCCCGTGAGCGTGTCTGCTGGGAGGCACGTTGCTCGTCTCCGTTCGGCAATGGGTTGGTCGGACTGAATGCCGGTCGACGTAGAAGCCGCCTCTCGCGTTGGACTCGCTCCTCCACCACTGCGTTAATATGATTCATGCGAGAGGTAGCGAACGCTCAGACTTCATCCTCCGTTCCACCAGGCAGTTCTACGGCCGCGGGATCTGCGCCTCTCCCAGCTGTGAACTGAGTATTGGTGTGGTAGGACGCAGGGTCTGGCAGATCATCCGTTTGCGCCGCTTTCGTAGCCGGTGGATTTGGTGGCCCTGCTATCATCGTTGAAGCCTGCACACGACGCTCATGCATTTGTACAATCCCTGAACCAGAAGAATGGTGTTTGTGACCGGCTGCGTTGTTACCAATATGTGGGTCTCCAACACGTGACTCGAGGTGGTGTTCCGCAGTCTTATGGATTCCAGGATATTCTTGCATGAGCTCGAATTTCCCTGAGCCACGCATGAGTTGCTGACCGGGAAGATTTGGGCCCGGTGATAGCTCATGTACCGCAATGCTACCTGCGCTTGCTCGCGACAAAACCGCAGGCTCGGTCACATTTCGACGCTCCGGTGCTTCGCGCTGTATGGATGTCTCCCCCAGGTTAACACTGCCCGTAGATCTGCGGGACTTTTTCGGTTTCAATCTATCAACAAGAGTCAATAGTTTAGCTGTAGGCAAGGGCACGTTGCCATCTTGGACAACACCTAGCGCAGATCAGCCGCCGATGTTCAAATACGTGGACATGAGGTTCATTACCCCTTTGTGACTCCTCTACCATGATAGCCCTTGGAAACCCACTGATTGGGTATTTTCCCTGAATACCGTCGCGGCTGCGAAGATGCAACGAGATTGTGACTTCCGTCATGCGCTTCTGCACGCGGATGTCAAGAGTACCGACGTCGAATGAGGACCTATTGCTCATCTCGGAGACGATGGTAGGTGAGATGGACACCTGATCGCATTAGCAATATCTTGAAGGCATTTAGGGTTACTTATTTGTACCATGTGAGCTCGGGTTAAGTCGCCCTCGTACTCGAGTTCGAAATAGGGTTCGAATTCGCCAGTCTGCTGCCTGTCTCGAAAATAGTCTCCGAGCTTGCGCAACTCTTCGGAACCGTTCTCGAACCTACAGCAAATGCGGCCTAGTAAACTCAGCAGTAGATCACAAAACGGTTATTAGGTGGTAGTTACCCAAGCAAGAGCACATGTTATCGACTTCGCCCCTTGGCGCCGAAGTTCTTTCGTAATAAAAAGAGCTGGGCACTAAAACATGAACAACCTTCTCGAGCTGTGCCTGACTATCTGATGACTTCAGCGAGCTTCGGGCTTCCTCTTGCAAGCGCTTCAGCTCGCCCACCTCGTCCAGGCGAGGTGGATCGCGTCCTATATTCGGATTGATGCGGACATATCTAGAAGAGCCGTGACTTGATGCTTCAATGTTCGCAACGTCATCGCAAAAATCTCTCCAAGTAATTTCAGCATCAAGGATGTTGTCCATGCGGTTGTGCTAGCGCATACAGCTATTAGCTCCGCCAATGATTCAGAGTGGGGGTTAGAGATCTTACCGCTGCCATGTACATCTGTCTCAGCCTCGGAAAAGGAGTCCACCCAGGCTTCTGGGCCTCGTCCTTTTCTGCGCGCCTCGCCCTCCTATACCCGCGTCAGGCTGTTACAATTGCACTAGCTCCGTAACACTTGAAACAGATGACCTACCTACGAGCGGAACGAGGGGAACGCGGTTCAACAGGGAGCTCCTTCTTGATCTGGTCTTCATTCTGACCAGTCCCGATGGAGAGAAGGATATCCGGATGCTTGTCTGCGACGTCTGGCCACAAAAGTTTTCGCTCCCGATTCGCTAACCAGACCGGATTATTGTGATAGAGCGCACCATCAAGATAGGTGCGCTTTGTTGGACCGTGGACAAAAGGCTTGAAGTACGAGGGTGCCGCTGAAGTAGCCGCTGCTGCTTCCCATACCTTCAACTCTAGATCAGGGTTATCTGGGCGCGGAAAATCATAATGCGCCTTCCTACGCTTGCTACGGCTGGTGTCCTCTCGGCTGTAATTTGCGAGGATAATTTCTGTCTTGCAGGCTTCATCAGTCGCCGTCACTGCAACCCTTGCCGCAGGGTGATCGGCAACAGCGCGAGTAGGCCCGAAGAGATAGTCTTGGCCAAAGGCTTCTTGAAGTGCGTTCCGGAGCGGCGTCGTCTCGTACTTAGCTGCATGCTTCAAAGTGATCATGCGCCCCAGGAGGGGTACACTGTGGAATGTGCGAGGGCAGAAAGCATTGTGGCAGAGCTTTTTGAAGCGGTGCGTGCAGCCTTTGATGTCCCAGTTCTTGACACCAAAACCGAGCGAGATGATGCCACCAGTACTGTTTGACAGAAGTTTATAACAAGCTTGTATGGGAGATCGCTCATACATACCTAGTACCCACAATCAAATCAAAGAATGCGCTGATAGGGATTCCTTTCAGTTGCCCCTCAATGACGCGAAGAACTTCAAGCTCCACGATCCCTCGGATTCCACCGCTGTAGTAAAGTAAGCAAGAACCTACGGAGGGCATGAAACAGACTGGCTGGGGAGCTTCGACATACTGCGCAGTGGCAGCCATAATGCTGGTCCGGCTTATGCGGGACGTGCATGCTCTCGCGCACAGCCGCCTGTTAAATATGATTAACGACTTACCCGTCGAGACACAACAACCGAACGCCGGCGTGATCCGGTTTCATACGGATGATGCATGGAGGGCGCCATCGCGTGAGCGCCGGATGCAAGGGACAGCACCGCATCGTCAAGACAAATTTGTTGCTCGCGGCACTGCCGTCTTGATTTGCGTAAGAACGGATGCAGCGCGTACAGAGCACATGACCGCAAGGCAGTTTATGTTGCGGAGCCTGCATGAGGCAACAGAAACAGGTGGAGTGGCTCAAAAAATTGCCGGCAGAGCCAATGCTCGCGTACAGGTGGTCCATGGGATCGCTGTGGTACTCCAAGAGATGCATCTCCTCTGTGACATTGGGGGCCCGCCTTAGTAAAATCTTGGAGTTCTTCATGGATGTTTCAGATGGCTTTCTTGATGTTGTTTCTCCAATTGGGATAATAATGGCTGGCTTGGAAGTTGGAAAAGTACCGTCCGCTGGCAATGATCTTTCCCTTCGCATTCTGGTGGCCTTTGTGCCTGTGCGTGGAAGCGACATTGACGCAACGGTCCCCTTTTGCCCGGAATTCACATGGAGCATACAGGTCGCAGAATTCCTCGAGAGCATAACGACAATAACCTTCGTATTCCGCGAAAAGAACATCAGGTTGCCCTGCTGCTATCAGCTGGTGGGAGCACCACTGGGGATGTGTTGCATACCTTTCCGATGGCGCACACAATCCAGCATCACGGTAGAAGCGACGAGGTAGGAAAGCTTTTTGAAAATCCACGCGCTTTCCCGGCGACGCCCATATGATTGCACGGCGAGAGCGAGCTGCAGTATATGGCCACCGAAGTTATCTGGAATCGGATTGTTCTGCAGAGAGACCTCCATGAAGTTGAACGGCTTATCCAAGGTATTGGCAAAATGACTGAACGCTGACTGCAGATACAGATTGAGCTCGTCTGAGCTCGAAAGCATTCGAGCCTGTTGTTTGGTCTTTTGGTCTTGAAAGACGAGTCGCACGAGTCGGCGATCACGCCACGTAATTTTCGGACTTGATTGTGCATCAATTGGAACCTACCCTTGACGGGTATTCGCACAACCTTGAAGGTGGAGTAGTAGCACTGAATCAGTTCCAAGATGGTACCAATGCATTTACCTTTCGCTCTCCATTCGTTCGCGAGTTGGGCGAAGAAAGGGTGGCCGTTGTCTAGATCCAGACATTCCCTGTTCGCCTCTAGCAAATTCCTTGTAGCAGACCGAATATCCCATTCATCGTCTGGGACGCCGAGGTCGGTGCTATTCAGGACTATTATTGCATGAGGAAGAGTAGGTTGGTTGATTGATTTCTCTAAGGACGCTGCTCCCCATTCCAGAAGCGGTCGGAGTACTGTTGATTCGAATGTCCTATACACCAAAATGTCAGCACCCGGAGTCAGTGGTAGACGGGAGCCATCATACTTCGCATTTCGCAGTACAAAGACGACTACGTCCGAGAAAGTGTAGAGAATGCGAGGGTATAGCTGCCTAACCACAAATTCTCGGTTCCTCCTCTCGCGAGTATCAGCCCACTTTAGTATCCGGGTCCGCCCGGGCGTCAATCGTGACAATGACGCTTCGGTGGATACCATGGAGACACGGTTCTCTATGGTTCCAACAGGTGGCTTCCCGCCTCCGTCGAAGCCTTCGCAGTCGGCGTAAAGCAATGGTGTCCGGTCATAGTAGGTCTTCGGGTCAGCGTAGAGGTGGACGTCGGCAGAGGTTGGCATGTGTGTCTGGATCGTGGAGCCGACAACGGGGGAAGGAAACCGGGCTGTCTCGTCGGCATCCTCGTTCATTTCGGAGAGATGGATAAGCATCTTGATTAGCGTGCTCTTGCCGGCATCTAGAGATAAGTAAGCAACGTAACAGGCTGACCTCGAGAGTCGAGATTCTACTTGTCTGCCCAATGAAAGAAACCAATTGGGGGATCCTCGTTCCCCCACTTGGGAGTGATTGTCCCATCAAGGCTGAGTAGGTATCATAGTCGGCAAGAAGACAACGGTCATTGTTGTCTCTTCGGATGCCTGCCGAACTGTTAGCGACGAGTAGACACAGATCGTGGCCGGGCGGAGAGCAAGGCTACGAGACATACCAAACCAGGTCGTGTCAAGATCTCGGCTATGAAACTCTTCGATCGCAGCTGGAGTTGGACACGAAGTCAGGATATCCTCCAGCTTCTTGACCACGTGATAATGGGTCTTCTCGTGCTCCAGGCCATCGCGGCCTCGTCGCCCGCCGCTGTGGGGAGGATAAGCAGGCCAGCAATTCTCACACAGCCAGCATGAGCAACCCACACAGTACCAGACCCTTCTTCTGGGTCCAGTACACGCGGACATCCCGCAGGTACCGGGTGTTTGGGGCGCCATTGTTAAAGACACGGTATATGTCTGTCGCGATAAGGTGATCCAAAGAGGATCGAGGCAGTCTGTCGAGGCTGAGATGAGATTAGGCGGCGAGCGCTCGGCTCAAGGCTGGATGTGCACAGCTGCATGGTGGCTGAAGCCGCTCGTTAACAGTATAGAGAGGCGCTTAGCGATACAGACATGGGGCCAATGAAAGGATGAGCGAAGGCGACGGGCAGCAAACATAGTAGCTGGCTGCGCCGGGAACTTATTCACCGGGTCTATACACAGTAGAGGAAGCTGTGAGAAACGATGTGGAGGCTGAAGGGCGTAGACGTGGGCGCACAGACCAAATGCGATGACAGTAGACAACGGCCCAGAGGGGAATGCATTCATCTAAAGAAGACATAGATATTGCCAAGGTGGAGGAAACGTACATAAGTCGAGGAAATGGGGGAGACGAAGAGACGGAGGGTGATCGTTTGAACGGCTACGTGCACAGACCACCTGTGATCAAGAAGCAGGCGACCAATGAAGTTCCTCGAAACCTTGCATTCACGGATTGGGCAGGACACGAACAGAAGTGTAGGCTAGATGCATTCATAATGTCATTACGATTACGGGTATCTCAGCGAAGAAACGCTGCTGCAGGTAATCGAAGGATATTCTAAACGCCACAGCCATGCAACGACTCGTCCAACAGTCAAAAACTCCTCACAGATCGATCAGATCCGGTTCTCCAGACCCGACTCCCCGCAGCAGGACAATCATATTGCCCGACTGGCATGGCTCCCCAATCTTCTCACTGAACTTCAGTAGCCTCCCGCCCTCGACGTGGAAAACGCGCAGCTTCTCTTCCTCTCCCCCACCGCGGTTGTTGACGTTCTGTACCTGCAGCGATTTTGCCGCCATGTCCAAGACGCGACCCACCGTCCAATCCCTATTGTAGAAGAACTTCCCCGTCGGGTATTTCGCTTTCGTTGTATCAGCCGAGGCTTCGACGTGCAGGTAGACACGCTTATCCTGAGGTACCGACGCATCGCCCTTCGCCGTCCTCTTCAACTCGTTGGCGGCCGCGAGCGCTTCCCTGGCCGCGGAGGAGCTCTTCGACCCTAGCCCTAGGAAGCCAGACTTTTTACCCTGCTTTTCCCGATCCATCTTCCGCTTCTCCTCGGCCCACTCTTTCAGCTTCGCAAGCGCGGAGAGCCCACGATCGCGCTGTTGTTGTAATGTAGTCCTCTGCCGCGCACCCGCTGGTATCACGTTCTTGCAGTCGTGGTCCTCCGGCATTCGATGCTTTAAGCAGTATGATCGGTTGCAGGTCGAGCACTGGTTCGCGGGCATGCGGGAGGTGTTGATGAGGGTCTTGCAGCTCTTGTCGTAGCATTGTTGGTCGTGGTCGTAGAGGGAAGGCTTCGAGGGTAATGATGCGGTCGTCGTATCTCGTCCAGCGCGTCGCCGCGCCCATTCGCCTTCTTTGGGGCATTTGTGTGCGGTTTCGCTGCGGTGGTCTAAACAGAAAGTGCTTGGGAGCGCATGTCAGTCTTGTCACATTTGACGTGTCCGGATGTTGACATACCCTTTGCAGCTCTCGCATCTAAACGGTAGGAAGTCCAACACATGGCAGTAGGGCATCTGGCAGTGCGCCCCGATAGCTTCAACATCGCTCTTCATCTCGGTGAAGCTCTGCGCGGGCGTGGAGCCTGTGGCGGGAGGTGTGGACGCCATTTTGTATGCTGCTGAACGAGTGTTTGAGCGCAAAAGAATGAGGGAGAAGTGGCGCGGATTATGAATAGCGAGCGACAGGCTGAGAAATTCCAAGAAGCCACGAGAAGGCGGCGGGCTTGGGCTCCAAGAGCTGACGATAGCGAGCGGTCGGAAGTCTTCAGGGTCTTAGTTCCGAGCCGCGGCAGGTTTAGCCGATGACTAATTTTGCCTCGACCCTTGTGCTCTCAACTTTCTTCCTTCACGCCTCAACCGCCTTCTACGAGCGAGCCGATGATTTCACATAAAGCGCAGCACGACTATTGGGAGGGCAAGTAAATCTTCAGCTAGATTCGCCCAGTTCGAGACGCCACCCGCCCGAGCGTTCGACTAACACACGCACCTAGCAATAGATCAACGAGATCCTAGCACACGATTGCACGGGAGAACAGAGAGTGACCAGTCAATACCTCTATTAAACATGGCAAGATAATACTAAGTGAGTGTCCTAGTCCAGTAAAACCCAAATCAGTCAAACTCCAAGCCCCTTCCTGAAAGAAAACAACAGTCTAATCTAAGCAGTATACACTCTAAGTCAACCCCCCCTAAATCGCAGTGAAGACCATCGTCACTCTAGCCCCATTCCAAGCTCCGCAGTAGAGGAACAGAAATAGATAGGCCTACCGCACAGCATTGCGGCGTGGAGAAAAGCCCCGAACGGACTCACGGTCATCCAGCCTGCCACAACACCCCATCCCCTACCCTGCAGCGGGGCCCGTGGCCGGCTGCTGTGGAAGCATATCAGCTGTCGCGACCAACTCTTCGCGCGGGTTGTCCCTCTCCGTCACGCAACTATCGTCGTTAGAATAAATGAGGCCGATCCAGGTGTGTAGCATCCAGAGTCGACACTGCAGACGATGAATGCTCCCTGACTGCTCCCTACTATGACGCCGTCTCAATGTTACACCATTACTCACACGTTGGATCAAGATCAGTCACCCGCCAATGGCTTCGAAACTAAGCCTCCGTGCACGATCTCCGCGGGGTAAGAATGGACAGCGGGGTGACGCTTCCCGATTTCTTGCGGGAAGTAATCATACCACTACACTCTCTATACTCGACTCCAGAACTGAAGACCGCAAACTCAACACCATGTTGAGCGAAATGCCCCAGCCACGGGCCCCTCTCCAACTGATATATATTCTGGGAGCGCGAGATGACGCGTCATGATTTCGAAGACTCAGAGCCGATAATCGGCGGGTTCCAAGTGGTGACTCGATTGGTGGGTAACCTGTGAACGGATCTCGGGAGTGTCTGCGCTCCTGGTTCGGAACCCACTCATTCCTCAGCCTCTCATACTCGCGTCGATGAAGAAGGATCGTAGCAACCAATGCCTCTACCCAGGTTGAAGTCCACGCGTTACGAACTCAAGGAGGTTGCTCTATTGCCATATTTCGATCTCACAAGTGCTCTACACCTTCGTTGCTACTTGGTCAGCGAAAGCACTTCCCCTGACTGGTTCAATATGCACTGGCCGCAGAACTCCCCGTCTACTCACTCACATTGGCACAGTCATGACTGGTTTCCCTCTTTGACTCCCGGGAGTCGAGTGTACAAAGGGCGAAGAGAGTGATTCAGTAGGTGCAGTCCTAGCTTTAGAGTCATGGACGAATATAAAAGAAGTCCTCCCGGTAGGTCTCTTCGTCTTTCTTACTCTATCAAAGTCTTCACGCAGTTACCGTATCTTCATCAGCGCCTCTATCTACTACATCTTTGCAAAGATCTATTTCTTCCAACATTCGCATCAATCGACCTAGAACACCCTCAACATGAGTACCGGCGATGTGGGCACCGACAATATCAGCGCCGACGATGTGAGCACCGAAGATATCAGCACCGACGATATAAGCTCCGAAAACGCCAGCACCGACGATGGAGTACTGCCAATATGGAAAGGCGAGCCTACGGACCACGCAAGTTTAGTCGCCGGCCTCAAAGAGCTGTTCGAGTCCATTACCGAAGCCCGTGCCAAAGAAATCTTCGAAGGGTGTCGCAATGAAGCGACGCTACGATGTATACTGAGCCAATATTGTCAAGAGCTGGGAGCCGAGTGGGATGAGATGACTGAGCAACTGAAGCAGTCAACTGGATGCCACGCCATGCACATCTGGCTCAACCACCGCAAGTTCTTCCCGCACGAGGAGCTTGAGTATTGTCTCTGTAGCCTTGTGGTCGTCGGCAGCGAGGTGTGCAAGGGTCCGCCAGTGGACTCGCTGGAAACCCAACAGGATTTTAGCACATACGAGCACATGGTGGTCATAGAAATGCCGGCAAGCAGATAGAGAGACGGCCTAGACCGCGTATGCTCTTACGCATGGGAGAGATGGAGTCGTGGGAAGGGCCTCACCCCATGTGAGGGTTTCGTCAAGGAATTGCCTTCCATGGCTTGGCTCCAAGCTGCGAACCACTCCGGAGCGATGGGTCATCCTGCCCTCCGGATGTGAGTCAATTACTCCCCAACTGCCCCAGGATTCAACTATGGACCAAAGCCGAACACGGGAAGTGCCTCATCTGCCGCGAAAAGGAGCGAGACCGGGAGAAACATCCCGAGCCCGAGTTTCTGTCTATGGATCCACGGAACCACTACGTCAAGATTGACCCGAAACGATACTTCGAGGACATGTTCGGATTCAGCAAATGGGTAAAGCCTAAGGTCTTCCACACAAAAATGCTGAAAAACGTAGTGGAGGAGAGGTTATTCTTCCCAGCTGCCGAAGGCCAGCCGGCCCATGCCAAATTCTATTCTGAGATTCTCGCCCAGGGCCGCGGAAGCCTCACTGCCGCGGAGAAAGAACAGCTCGAAGACGTGGAACAGAGCATTAAACGGCTCCAATATGCCTTGAACCAGGTCCCCGAGGAGAAGGTGAAATGCCTTACCTTGAATAGGCATTGGCGTCGTCAGGAAGAGCTCAGCAAATTCGATTCATTTATTAATGAGGAGCGATGCAAACAGATGGAGGACGACTTGAAGAATCCAACACATATCGTGGAGGAGATCGGCGAGGAGGGGACCAACGTGAAGAAGCCAGTGGAGAGGGAATTGCGCCCAAAAGAGGAGTGAACGGGCGCCTCTCTCCCCTATGTTTTCCTTAAGTCTTTCTTACAGTCTTTCTTTCAGTCATTCTTTCAATCTTTCTTCCAGTCATTCTTTACTCTTTCCTTCTCTCTCAAGCTTCATACCGGCGGGTGGAAATGATAATATGCGAGAGGCAATGGTAGACTGAAATCTTTTTCTAGACTTGGAATTTCGTAGAGTAGATAGATTGTTTTCAATAATAGAACGTGTGCTGCTCGATCACAGAACCCTACACACCCGCTTCCAATTTCTAGCCTTTGATAGCGCCCACCCCCAACGCGCAGTGCGCGCGCGCGTGCAGTCATCGATTCGCTCGACCTCGTCATAAAGAAGATGCGAGCATACTACATATACAATACCAGCAAAAAAGACGCTATATTTCCAAATCCGCACGCAGAAGGGGTATCATCCAAAGGCCCAGCGGTGTAGTAGCCCACCCCCAACAACCATGTGAGTCTTCTCGCGCACCACGAAGACGAAACGCCCTCGCGTGCTCGCCGGAGTGCTTCTCCACAGACGGCGCAAGCCAAGCTACTCAAACCCCAGATCAGCCATTCATCGTACGAAGATTGCTCACCCCGAGAGGCAGTGCCTCCAATATGAACGAGGCAGCCACGCTCTCGGACGCGGCACACGCTCTTATATTTTTACGCTCAGAGGCGTGTATTCGCCGTTGCGGCGGTGTGTAAAGGCGGAAACCTGCGGTTGCAGTCTCCTGCCTCTTTCCGACTTTCTGTGTATTCCTCCGCCCGAGCTGTCCAGAACGAAACAAAACAAAACAGCCCAAACCAAATCCATCCACTGCATGTACGCCAAACACAAGAGAACACAACACCGGCCCAGCCCAGCCTAGCACTACTATAACCACGGAGGGGGAGAGGACGACATGACGGGCTGGGGGCAGTTGAGTTGAGTTGGGTAGAGCCTTGTGAGCTCGCTGCTTAGTAGACGAGAGCAGAGGAGAGGAGAGGAGACGAGAGGAGACAGGCTTAATTATTAGCGGCGGTGCGCGCGACGCGAGCAGCGCAGCTCGTGGTTTGATGGACTGGACTGGACTGATACGTAAGGTACATATATCCGTAGGGAGGGAGGGAAGGTTTCCGTAGTCCGAGCATCCCGTTCGATTATATGTTATATCAATGAGAGCCCCGATCTAAGACGACTGCTGTTGTTGCTGCACACCTCAACTCGCGCTGTCTCTGACTCGGCCCAGTCTCCAAACGTAGTTATGCATCGCATTCGCTTCATTCAGCATCTACACGATGTACCTCCATGAATTCATGCGCTCCATGAACAGTCGTTATACAAGTGTGCAAAGAATCGCCAGTTCCGCCTTTTTGATCGCCTTTTGAACACCCAAAATTCCCGGTATTACCCCAAGCCCCACCCCGAGCTTAATAGTCTGCATGACCAGGACGCCCTTACATCCAGCCGCGACGCCAAACGCATCCCGCGAAGACCCTTCAAATGTCGTCCTCGTCGCCGTTGTTCTCGAATTCCATGACCATGTCAAACCACCCTCCACCGCCATATTTGCACGCGCTCGGACCCAGTTTCTTGAACCCCGCCTTCTCGTAGAACTCGACGAACCGCTCCCTGCATATCAGGGCGATCCTCTTGCCTATGCCGGCGTCTCTCATGCGCTGCGTCCAGCCCCTCAACAAAACTGCGCCAAGCCCCTTTCCGTGAAAGTCCGGGTGGATGCACAGCGAGTGGAGACATACCGTCTCGCCCTCCTCGTGATGGCCTACTGGAGGGCCGAGCTGGTAGTTTGTCCGCCAGTCGGAGGGAAAATCCATAGAGGAGTCGGTGACGATGTTGGAGGTGGTCTTTGTCGCTATGACGTGACCTAATAATAGCCGCTTCCGATCCGAGTCTGCTGAGTCAACCGAGGGGAATTTGCGCGCCTTTACCAAGGAGCCCAAGGGCCCAGTTTCGGTCGGATACGCCGAGGAGAAGAGGCCGGAGCACAGTTCGCCGCATATTGTTAGGCGGTACTCGAGCTAGACGTCGGTCAGTTGCGGCTCGTCGCTCGTTGAATGTGGGCTAGGGTTGATGGGGAAGGAACGACGCACGCGGGCTTGAAAGCGGAAAGAACATTGCCCGTTTCATAAAACACCAACAAACCGACGGATTGGACTGCGCAGAATACCGCCTGTATGCGCAGGTGCAGAGACAAGGAAGAGACTGGGGGCTTGCTGCAGGGAAAGACGAGATAAGGTGGTTCCAGTGACGGCGGGGATTTACGTTTGCACAGAAGATCAGTCGGAGATCAGGTAACGGTGGGCAGAAAAGGAAAGTGCGGCGACTGGAGGCCTGATGATAGCCCAACGGTGATACAGGTGGAAAATGAAACAACTTGGACGGTGCTATATGCAGAAATGAAGGCAGAGTGGACAAAGTGGGCTGGCGGGGCATCTCACCTTCTCTCGCGATGCCGCCTCATGCGGCTCAAATGAAGCGTGCTCGAGCCAGTCGCAGTCGTCGAGGTCGTCTTGGTTGAGCAGCAGGGCATAGGGATGCAGGTCCTTCATCTTCTTGAAGCGCTCCTCCAGCAGCGAGACGGGCATCCTGTAGAGGGGCATCGGGTCTGGGGGCGGGCTAGCGGCGGCGGGCTCTTTGGACAGCGGGGGCATCTCCTCCAGGGTCTTCTTGTCGGCCAGCAGATCCCGGGGCATCTTGGCTGCGGTCAAGCTCTCGCTGCAACGGGGTCCGAAGCAGATGGGCGGCGGCACAAAAGCAGGAAGAGGGGACCAGGAGTGCGCAACAGCTGTAGGAAGCCGAGATGGATGTGGTGGGTCAGTGGTTTGACCGGGGCGTTTTCAGGCACGAGACAGCATCGGGCCAGGCCCCGCGCCGTTGGTAGATCGGACAGGGCTGGGCGTCCAGGTAGCCGAGTCGATCCGCTGCGCCTAGACGGCTGCCGCTCTGCCCACCACCTGTCACTCAGATGTACTCATGAAACACGGCGCGCAATGCGGGCCTGTGTGCCTGGCGGAGTCGTCAGCGTTCACGGTTCACGCGGCGGACGCCTGGGGATGGACGGCGTCTGAGGGAGGGGTTTCATGGACTGGCGGCCCTGGCGCGGGAAGGCCCATGACTTGCAGGCAGCGCCATCTGGACCGGCGAACGACGAGAGCATTGCGCTGCATGCTAGAGACAAGGGACGGGCGCATTCTGCGGCGGCGGCATGCTGTGCGCGCCGACGACGCCCGCCGAGTGGGCGTGCCGCTGCGATGCCGGGCGCGCGAGGAGGGGAGCGCTCGAGGGCAGAACGCGCCTTCCGTCCTCTCCGTGGCGTCCTATTTGGGGCAGGAGCACGCCGCCGGGCCTGCTATAGCGGGATGCTGCAAAGGCCGCGCTCTGTGCTTTGTCCGGCGGCTGCATCGTCGCGCTTTGTGCTGCCCGCGCCGCCCGCACCCGTCGTGAATGAGTTCTGAGGCGACGCGATATGGCCCAGCAGCTGCCCCGCCGAGGCTGCTGCTGCTGCTGCTGCTGCTGCTGCATGCACAGACAAGGCACCCACACACCGCCCTCGTCCCGCCCGCTTACACCCGCCAGCACCGTTTCAGTGCTTCCAGGCAGTCTGTCCGCCAACGTCCTGCCCGGCCCTGTTGCCCTGCTCTGCCCTGCCCTGCCTTGCCCAACCCATCCCATCCCATCCCAACCCAACCTCCAACGAGCCCGCGCCCTCCGCTATAATACGCTGTCACGGCCGCCGCCCGCGCTCGAGTGACGCCCCGCGTAACCCGCACCGAGCAGCGCCATGCCTTCACCTCCTCCTTCGCACGCCCGCTGCTGATTATTAACCCGCGCGACACGGCCCCCGCCGCCTCCCATCACTTCACCCTCCAGCAGTGACGGGCGCCGGGCCCGCGAGACAGCTGCCGCAACGGCGTGCTCCCTTATAAGCTCCCCTCCGGGACACCGACGCCTCTTTGGGACATCTCGCACGGCCGCCCACCCAAGGCACCCCGCCATCGACCACCCAGAACCCAACCCTCTCACCTCCCTCCGCACACGGTACCACATTCTCTTGCCTGCTTTCAGACGCACCTGCATACCACGCAAGGAGCCCGCCCGCCGGCATCAGGCAATATGTGAGCGTCCCCGAAACCGTTCCTGTGCAACCCAGCCAAAACCGACGGCTAACCTTTGCTCAAATAGGCCACGCGTAACAATATCCATCAACGCGCCCCAGGAGCCGTCCGACCAGGAGCTGCTGACCCTCGACCTGCCGCCCGGCCTCACCGTCAAAGACCTCAAGGGCTTCGTCGAGGCCGAGACCAGCTTCCCCGCCGCCGCCCAGAACTTCTTCCTCAACGGCCGCCCGCTGGCGAGCGAGACGCAGACACTGGAGGAGGCCGGGGTCAACGATGGCGAGATGCTGGCTGTGCTCATCCGCCGCCGTGGGAACCGCCCGCAAGGGAACGTACGGGAAGCGCCCGCACAGGACCCGCGCCGCGCCGCAGCACCCGACCCAGAGGCCGTGCGACAGCACGTCTTGAGCGACCCTGCTGTCCAAAACCAACTTAGAGAGCGCCGGCCAGAGCTCCTCGCCGCCCTCAGCGACCCCGTCCGCTGGAGAGAAACATACGACATGATGCAACGCCAGGAAGAGGAGGCGGAGCGCGAACGCCAGAACCAGATCGCCCTGCTGAACGAGGATCCCTTCAACGTCGAGGCCCAGAAGAAGATAGAGGAGATCATCCGCCAGGATAATGTCATCAACAATCTCCACGAAGCGTACGAGCAGAACCCCGAGGGTGAGTATATATACCACGATCCGCACGCCATGCTGCCTGCCACCTTCCCCCGTCCATACTAACAGCAGCAGTCTTCGTCCGCGTCCACATGCTCTACGTCAACACCGAAGTGAACGGCGTCCCGGTCAAGGCCTTCGTCGACTCGGGCGCCCAGGCCACCATCATGTCTCCCAGCTGTGCAGAGCGGTGCGGCATCATGCGCCTCATGGACACGCGCTACTCTGGTATGGCCCGCGGCGTGGGCACGGCTCGCATTCTCGGCCGCGTGCACCGTGCCATGATCAGGATCGGCGACGCCGTCCTGCCCTGCGCATTCACTGTCATGGAGGGCAAGGACGTGGACCTCCTCTTTGGTCTCGACATGCTCCAACGCTACCGGGCGAAGATCGACCTTGAGAAGAACGCCCTGTGCTTTGAAGGTATCGAGGTGCCGTTTCTGCCCGAATCCGAGATACCGCAGAGCCTTGAAGAAGCCGAGATGAACGAGCCCACCGTCTCTGGGCCCAACGGTACTGAAATTGGTGCCCGAACTGGCGCTGTGAGACCGGCGACCGATCACAAAGCCGGCCCATCGTCCGCCCAAGCAGCGCTTCCTCCTGCCCAACCGACGCCCCCGGCAGCACAATCGTCGTCTTCGTCAGCCAGCCAGTACCCTCAGGAGCACATTGATCAGCTCATAAACCTTGGCTTCAAAACACGCCAGGCCGCCATCCAAGCCCTGCAGGCGGCAGATGGCAACGTCGATGTTGCCGCCGGATTTCTCTTCGACAATTGACGAAGCGGTAGGGACTACAACCCATCGATCCGATTGGACCCAAAATAACGATAACGGCACATTTTATTTTCCATACCGCATCCTGCATAGATTTGGCGAATTCGGAGCTGCAGCTTTTGCATGCATAATGGATGGACTCGGAATTCCCACTATTTCCTTGCTTCTGACAGAACAACAACGATGGGCGTCTACTCCTTCGGCGGCTCCGGCGGGGCTACGGGTTCCTTCATCCTTTCCACGTCTCTAGATCTGATGCGGCGACGAGACATGAAATTTCTTCATGAGCCTTCACGACATCACATCGTTCTGAGCCCTGCAGGCATCTGCGTAGCACGGTTCCGCATGTATTACCTAGCGATCATGGATGGTTTTTCTTTTCGAGGGCAGGCGCCTGGGGCAGTGAAGGCTATGTAGACCCGCGTAGACCAAGGCAAAGCAAACAAATCAAGTCATGGAAAATTGCCATTATGCCACTAGGCACTCAACCCACCCTTCTGCGTCGTTGGAGTTGGCAGGAAAAAGAGGGCTGGGACTGGGACCTGGAACAAGGTGCTTCCTTGCTGCATGTCTTACCTGTCGTCGCGTCATTCGAGCGGGACATGTGCGTCTGGAGGGATACGCCGGTCGGCAACAAGCTGCCGCGCCCGTGTCTCAGTTTCGTTTTTGCACCACCGTGGGCGTTCGTTCGGTCTAACTACCGACATATATAGGCTTGGGAACCTGCATTTGCCACTCCTAGTCCAATCCAATACAATCCCAATACAACTCCCAAGGAAAAAACAGTATGGAAGTATAGTGTATGGTGTATAGGAAGGGGCCACGGCACGGCGCATCATAGCACGGCGCGGCACGGCTCGGGTCGCTAATATTTCCTTCGCCGTACATCCATCCATACTGCAGGGCTCCATCCATGGGCGCGAATCTTGTAGAAAGCACCCTACCTACCTACGCACCTACGTCCCCATCCATCGTTCGTTCACATCTCACCTCACCTCCTGCGAAGAGGAGAAGTTCCGCGCGCAGGCACTAGTACAGTACAGTACAGTAGAAGCGCTAGCAGGTACCTAGGCACATATGGAGAAACTACGCGAGCGTTTTCTCGGGAGGGAAGCAAGCCGTCTCAGATCAGATCGAATCGGATCGGATCAGATCGGATCAGAGCATTGCTTTTCCCTTCCCTTCCCGCACCGCTCAGGCCCTCCTAGGTGGAGCCCTCAGACCCGCAAGCCACAACTCGCCTCGAGTACGCCACCAAGTTTTGCTTCTTTCTGCGGCGTGGGTCTGGACGAGACTAGACTAGCCCAGATAGATGACGGGCCCGGATGATGCCGAGTTTACCAGCATATGTACCTAGTGCGTGGGGAATAGGATATATGTACTGGACTGTTCTGTGCTGTACGAGAGGAGAGGATATGCGGTGGTGGATGGGATGGAGATAGTATGTCAAGTATGTCAAGTAGGGCAAGTAGGGCAAGTGTGCTGGCATTCCTGGTATGGATTTGCCGGATATGGTATCTGCTTCCGCGGGACGGAGGAGAAGGTTTATACTGGATAGATGGGGATGGGATGGAGTACATTCCTCAAACCCCTGGAATCTGCATCTTCCAAGCCAACCAGCCAGCCAAGACGGGTCTGGGAGCCGATTCCAGACCATGGCACGTCTCTCCGGCACATTGACGCATCACCCGCGCCATCTCACCATCCCACCAGCCACCCAAACCCCTTCCCTCAGCGAATCTTATACAAACACGGCTTCAGCACCTTCGCATCGGCCTCGTCACCCCCGTCATCCTCCTCCGCAACTGCAGTGAACTTCTTCCCCTTGATCCCCATCTTCAGCCCACCCTTTGGCTGAGAAGCAGAGGACGAGTTGGGCTTAGCGTTCTTGCCCCTCGTCGGCTGGGCCGCCTTGACGAACTGCATCTTGACGAACATTTTGTTGCCGAGGTCGACCGCGGCGGCGGGGCGCTCGGGCGGCGCATCGAGCAGGAAACCGTGTTTGCGCAGGACGGCGACGAAGGCGGATACGTCGGTGCCGTTCTTGGCTTCGGCGCCGTCGACGTGCTCGGCGAGGTCGAGTTCGTCGGCGCTGTCTTGGGGGCCTTCGGCTTCGGGCTTGTCGGTGCCGCCGCCCTTCTTTCCTTTTGTCTGCTTGTCGGCTTTCCTGAGGCTGCCGATGGAGTTTATGGGCGGTTTGCGGCGCTCCACGCGGCCGAAGCGGGACTTGATTTCCGAGACCCAGAGTTCGCCTTTCCAGCGCAGGATGCGGTATGCTTCGTCGATGAAGTCGAGCCAGTTTGTGCCCATGAGTGCGAGGCAGAAGATGGCGACGTCGACGGTGGAGTCTGGGAGGGGCAGCGCGGAGATGTCCGCGACTGTGACGAGGGAAGCCGAGGGGCCGGAGGGTTTGGAGAGGTCGAAGGAGTGGAAGTTCAGGTTGAGTGGTTTGAAGTGGGTGCGTAAGCGGTAGGCTAGGGAGGCGGTGCCGCAGCCTAGGTCGGCTATTGTGCAAACGCCTTTTACGTTTCGCGGCAGGGGCTTGATGTCACTCTTTCCGGGTGTAGGGACGGAATCGCCGGGAGAGTCTGGGCCTAGTCTACCCTTCTTGTCTTTCCACTTCTTGTCCTTCCGGGGATCTTTGCTCCGTACTTTGCCTCGTGTGATTATTGTCGATACGTAGCCATCCACGGGATTCTCCGGCCATACTTCGACTTGCTGTGCGAAGCCTCTGTGGTAGTCTTCAAACATTGAAGGGTCGTCTTTGAATAGTTCAAGCGAGTCCTTGGAGGGCTTTGTATAAAGAGTCTCGTTAAGGTGGCGGAATCGTGCACTAGCGAGCTTATTTCGCATAGACTTCTGCAGCGGTGTGAGGCCTTTCGGCTCCGGTAGGAGTAATGTGGGGTCGACAACTTCAGTAGCGGCCTCCATTTCTGATGTGCCCGGTTGGGATGCATGATCTGCTTTGAAGTCCTTCTTGCGCTTCTTTTTGTCGCGCTTGGATCCGCGGTCTTTCGCGGTCGTCTTTTCGGCAATTGGCTCCTGGGCCCCAGCCTGCGCATCTTGCTCAGGAGTGGCTGATTTTCGCTCACTCTTTGACTCCTCCTCGGCAGCCTTATCGCCTTTCCTCTTCCGCTTCTTCCCTCTCTTCTCTTCATCTCGTCCCGTCGATCGCGAGCCTTCATTATCCTCTTTCATGCTCGGTTCCGCGCCCTTCCTCTCCTTCCCCTCGACCACTCTCTCCCAGTACTCATCGATATTATGCTCATCAATCTGCCCCTCCCGTTTCTCCCTCCTCTTCTTCGCTTTCTTTCCTTCTTTTGCCTGGTCTCGAGGTGCGGGTTTGTCGACTTGGGTTGCGAGCGGCGCGGAGAGGTTCCAACCGGGAACGGAGAACATTTCGTGGTCGTAAATCAGGTGAAGGAGGGTCCAGTGGGGATTAACGGGCGCGGATTGGCGGACGCTTGGTTTGATGTTGAGGTCGGAATTTTTGAGAGCTTGGGCGGGAGCGGAGAATACGTTTTCCCGAGACGGGAAAAGTGGGGCTAGCGTTAAGGTTATTTGGACGCCCACTTCGACATCTCACATTTCTTCGGACGACGCCCTGCAAGCTAGGCGACGAACTTCTCACTCTCCCAATCTTGAAACACTAAACTCGGCGGTCCGCCCGGCTGCTGACTGGACGACCTGTCAAGAAGTACTTTAGCAGCAGGAATCAAGTCTGATGAAGACTGAACACTTGCTAGCATCATTGGCACGCTCATTTATCGAATCATGTATTCTATCCACTGTCTTCAGCCGCGCGAAAGATCCGCTTCCCTCCCCTCAAGAATCCGCACCACCCCACTGAGCACCCCCTCCACCTTCCTCCACATGAATGTCTGTACCTCGTCCATGAGACGCAGATTACACGCCGCAGCATCCACATCCGCTTCCCACTTCCCAATCACAAACTTGTTCTTCAGCCTGCATTTCTCACTATACACCTTCTGATCCATCAGCATGACCACGTCCCCTTCACTGCGACAGCACTTTGCCAGGTCCAGCGCCGCCTTATTCGCATGCTGCGCAGTGAAGTAGTGTCCTTTGATTATGGTCGTGTTGCTCTTTACAATGCGCTCTCTGTCGTAGTAGAAGAGTGTTAGTTGGATACGGAAAATCGGAAAGGAGGTGCGCTCTAAAGGGGTGGAATCGAGGGTGGTGGCGCGCGATCGTTGTGGAGATACCAAGGGTGAAATCAGGGGAGAGCCGATGCCAGACTGCGGATGCACGGTGGGTGATAGCGGTAGGAAATCTAGAAGCGGCCAGGGTTCGGGCGAGGAAGGGCGGCGTGAAGGAGCGCGCGGAGAAGCAGGCAAAAGCATGGTGTACTGGATTCCGTGAGAAGGCCCCCACAAAAAGACTGAGGAGTGAAAAATGTCTCTCTTCGGCAGCGCATCCGGGAGCCAGATGTACCCTTCGGTTCGTGAATGCGCTGTAGCCCTCACGAGGTAATCCGGCATTCAATCTTCCTCCCTCGCCACTTCCCCATTCAATCTGTCCCCCTTCAAGCATTCGCCGCTCCTGGCGAATTCTCTTCCTCCATGCTGACGACCTGGACACGCGCCGAGACGTCTTCTTTGCTCTTCGGCTTCCCGACCGCAAAGCTCTTCATACCGTCGTTTTCGCCTTCGAGCTTCACGATTTCGCCGTCAATGCGGCTCACCTGCGCCAGCTCATAACCAGCTTCGTTAGCATCGTTCTTCGTGGCGTAACGCTTCGCGAACGTCCATGACTTCATCTCCGTACGGTCTACATTGTAGACGCTGATGACGATTTGGAGGATGGACGGCATGTTGGGCTTGGATGTGTTTCTGCTTGTTGCGTTAGAAGAGGTAAGCAAGAGATAAGCTTTGTGACAGTGTGGTTGTTGTTGCGTGAGTAGAGAGGAAGAAAATGGCTTCAGAGGAGCTGGCCACGCGATTTTATGGGGGAGTGACTGAGCCAGCGTTTCTGCCTGGCGCTATTGTGCTGTAGCACGCGCTTTCCGCATCAATAGGTACAAACGGTGTGCCTAGATCATGTGCTGCTGCGGCCCTCCTGACTTCACTTTTGAGTCCACATCTGACTCACAGTCTGAAAGCGCGCTGCACTACACGTATTGTTATGTCTTATTGTGGGCATTGGGAAAGTGAGTCTGAAGATCTTCGGTACATAGAACAGGGGTCGATGTGCTAACAAACTGCCTTCCATGCCTCTCTCACGTACTATTATGTGGCCTCCTGCTCGGGCTTTGCAATACCATGCCTAGATGCCTTCAATACGTACATATTTCCCTTACTTTGCTTAGTTCTTTTGCCGTCTACCCATGGCCGGTGGTACTACGAATATCGCCAGCCTCAGCACTGGAAAGCTGAGCCAGAAGGCTTCCAGTAGATAGAACAGACGTCATCATGTTCGCAAATCGTCTCCTAAGCCTCGCCACAGGCACTAATGTGCAGCTCCGCCTCCGCTAAGGGTAAGTGTAACGGTCGTGGTCAAGCTGCCCATTCGGAGTGAACGCACCGGTCACCTTGAGCGATCACACTCCCCATCAAGGAGAGTAGGAAGTGCTTCGGCAACACAACGACTCTGAGAAAAAGCCGCATCCTTGACAGCTTCTGTTGACGTGTCTTCTACTCGCGCGGCATTCTTCGATACCACCACACTCCATAGCATGAAGCCACGCAAATCCCCACCGCACGTCCGCTTCACATACCACCCCAACGTACACAATAAATACGCTCTTACTCCACTTCCTAAACTCTCCTCACCCATCCAGCATACTATCCAGCCTCTGAAAATCGCATCGCATAAGCTCGAACCAGCGGCGCAGAAACAATAACAACAACGAAAGCCACGACCCCAACTATCCACCCAGAAAATCAAACCCACTCATAAACAAGCAGTAGTCCACAATGTGCTACAAAATCCACTACAAGTTCTCCTGCGGATGCACCAAATACGAGTATAAGACGGGATGTCAGAACCGCGCGGAGGGATTCCCATGCACCATGGGCTCGAGCGTGGTTGTGGAGAAGGTTGTGGGGATGTGTGAGATCTGGTATTGCGCAAAGTCTCGTGTTGGGCGGAGAGTGGGAGGACGAGGCACTGGTATCTGAAAGGAGAGAGAAGGGCCGATACAGCGTCGGGTCGAAGTGGGGGGATAAAGATGTCAATAAGGGGGAAGGAGTGCTGACATGTGAAGAAGACTGATTTTGAAAACTATCTAAAGGGTGTAAAGGTTCGAAAGTTATGGCTTAACCACCGTGGCAAATGGTAGCGTAACATCCGTGAGGAACGTCGTGCTATTCTGGCCTGTCGGAATCGCAGGATTCGTGACATTGCAGATCTGATAGAAATCTCCAGCCTGCTTTAGCTTCTTCTTGACCAGCGATTGATACTGACTCAGCGGGCACAACTTTCCAGGTCCACTTTGGCAGTTGGCGACGGGATACACGACATCGTTGAGCCGGATTCGCACGTAGGCGCTCGTCCCATGTCGTCCGCTAGAGCAAGAAAGCCGCTCGAACCCCACGGTTCCTCGCATGGGCACGATCCTGCTCGCCCTAAACAGCCTATCCTTCATAATCCTATTCGCGGGGAGCTGAGGCTCGTTATCGAACACGCCAATCGCCGCAACCAGCTGATTGATCTGCCCATCATTCGAGAAAGCAGCAATAAGCTTCGGAGGCGTAAACGTCGAGCCATCGGAGTTCGCATACGTCGCGTTCGGTCCGTCCACGAAGCGGTGAACAAGGCCATCCAGCACCGGCAGCATCATGTACTTCTCGATATCCGTGCCAAGGCCAGTACCGTACCAGTAGCGCAGGTCCTGCGCGTATTCGTACTGCAGGATTTCGTCCTCGGTGAAGACGGAACACCAGGGCGAGAGGGCGCCGGTGATCTGCGTCTCGAAGCCGCAGAGGTACGGAATTATGGATACGTCGGACTGGGTGAATTGGAAGCCGCCTTTTATTAGTTTGTTCAGGCGCTTCTGGATCGGCGGAAGGTAGATGTTGTTCCACGTGTCGATGGACGGGCTCCCGCCGCTGTCCTTGTACGCCGGACAGAGGTCAGAAGGCGCGAGGGAGTTCATGAACGAGCGCGGATCGCTGGAGTTGAGGGCGTAGATGGAGCCAAGCTCGGTCGCGTTCGGACCCAAAAAGCCTCGTGCGAAGAGTCGCGCGCTGTCTCGGACACGCGGGCTAGAGGAGTAGTAGTTGGACCACATCGTGAAGTCAGTGCTGTACGCGTAAAGATCAGAGTACCGTAGACGGTAGGTGGCGCCCATGTCGTAGAGCTCTTTGTAGCCGGTGGTTGAGACTTGTGCGATCTGTTGTTCTGGGTACTTCAAGGCAGGCGTCCAGGAGGATAGGAAGGCGAGCGTCGAATCGCGCACACTGAACTGAGCTGCGTGGATACGGGAAGAGAGGTTGGTCCACTCGGCGTACGCTCCGGTATCCGGGTAGCGGCTTCCATGGCGAGAAAAGAACGCTGCTTGCTCAACGGTGCAGCCTGAGGGTACCTCGGAGGAGATACCGGTTACTTCTGGACCTGCGCGTAACGTTAGCGTCGGGATGCAAATGTCGAACAGCATTAGCGCACCTGGAAACCATTGGCCGTTTCCTCCAAGATGCCGAAGGACATTAAAGTCTGCTGCAGCGCCTGACACGCCCAGTGCAGCGATTAGAAGCTTGATGAAGCGCGCCATGAAGTCCAACACGGTTTGCGGCCCTCTATCGCTCGAAGAAGTACTCGTCTGCACCGACCGCGTCTTGCCATCTTTATAGCTGTGCTGAGTGTTGTTGTGGAAGATCCTCGGAGATGACTACTGGCGATGTATCCCGTTATGGTCAAGAGGAGCAAGGATGTAAGGAACTAGGGACACACGTGGGGTGTGAACGCGTCGAAGACAGGTCGCGCATAGCGCAACTAAGAAAGGCGCCGTATGCTAATGTTCGAAGTCGGACGACAATACAGGGCAGAGGTGAACGTTGCCGCAATGGCAAACTATTCGAGCCGGAGACGAGGAGGACGGCCCTTGCAAACTACACTAAGCTTCATCGGGACTAGCTCAAAACGGTGCGCTTATAGATCCACGGATATCGTTGCGGGCCCGTTCAGTAGATGTCTCCAAGTCTCCAAGTGGGAAAGCCTCTACGGCGTCCTCCCGGGTCTGATGGAGCAGTCAGGACATATGACGCACAGTAAATTTAGTGGCGGAATCAATTCTATAGCCTGGTTGGATTCAACGCGCAATCCGTGGATCTACCTGACGACGAATAGCACTCAACATCACTCCAAGCCTCCACAAAAGTCCTCTGACCCTCCCTACCCACACATCACTCCCCCGTCCACGTTCCCTCCAACTTCGCCTCCGCCTCCTTCCTTGCCTTCTCCCGGCGCTCCTCCTTCGTCATCCGCCTCTCCTTCTTCTCCGGCACGAACACCGTCTCCCTCTCCAGATCCACATCCTCGAACTCCACCGCCTTCTCATCCGGCTCTTCCTTGGCCCGCGCCTTGCCCTTGCTATCCCTTTCCCGAGCCGCGAAATCCTGCACTTCAATGTCGTTGTCAGCTTTCTCCTTGCCCTTCCACTGCTTGCCGAAATATTCTCTTCCCTGCGCATCGTCATGTCCAGAATAAGGCGTACCATGGTGATGGACCTCATATACGCTTCGCTCCTCACTCGGGCCCGCGAAATTGTTTCCAAATCCCGGCAATGCGCCACTCATCATATACGCAGCATCCTCCACCATGCGCGGAGGAGCAGGACCCACCCCCTCGTGCGTATTATCGTCCATAGCGATGGTTTGCCTTTGATTCGGAGGCAGGTTCTGCATCTCGATGTCCTTGGCGCGGGCCCATGGGCGACCAATCGCGTTGTCGCCCTTGCGGCGTCGGAGCGCTTGGTAGACGGTGAAGCTGAGTATGGTGCAGATGGCGATCGGGACCGCGACGAGGCCGACGATGAGAACTGGGTTCACCATGGCGGGGAGGTCTTCGGGTTGTGTTGCGCTGACGGATTGGCTTGTGGGGAGGTGAGTGGAGGTCTTCTGACGTGGTAATGCGTGCGCGCTGGGCTGGCTTGCTTCAGGTGGTTATACGGAAGGCAGAGTATCGCGCCTGGCGGTCCTGAGGGGCTATGCGGTGGTGGATGGTTTTACGCGTTTTGGATGCAGTACGATAGATTGAGTGGTTCTGAAGGAAAAGAAGCGAGGGAGGAAGTAGGCAGAAGAAATGAGCTTTGCGCCTTTCACCGCCGCCCTGTTTGCGCACGCAATCAGTGCATGAAAACACCAACCCAAACATCCATACACTGCACGTTGTCCTTCCCGCCCACGGCATCGACAGCGGTCTTCACGCTGTCCAGCATACTCTGCAGTAACGTGTGCACTTTCTCCTCGTTGATCTCCCTCTTCACTCGCCTCATAAACAGATTCTCCCCATCAGCCTTGTCCTCAAGGAACAGCATTCCCACTTCCCACTTCGCATCATCCAACTCCCGTCCAGGAGTTAAGCTCGCCTCGCTCTGCATTTTCCACCCAGCTTCCGCGGCGAGCTTTTGGATTCCTGACGGAGAAAGCAGCGTCCGAATATTCTGATCCGAGTCCGGGATATGCGCTTCACACGCCGCGCGCACCAACGCAGCCAACACATGCGCCTCTGCGTCCTTCACGCCGGCCTTCAATGCCCACTCCGCGATACAAAGCCTCTCCGCCTTGCCCCTCGCCGCTTCAAGCGTCCTCTTCACTTCCTCCGCGCCTGCGAAGTACCACAAACAGTGGCACAGGATCGCCACGTCGTACCGCCCATCCTCCACGCTGGCTAGGAAGTCCACAGGCGTTGCTTGGTGGAAGGTGATGCGGTCGCCGAACTCGTATGCTTTGATACGCACCTGTGCCTGGCCGAGAGTCTCTGGGGCGCCGTAGTCGAGCGGCGCGGGATCTACCGCGTCGATGTGCGAGTGCGGATAGAGAAGCGCTAGGACGGCTGTGCAGTCTCCTTGCCCACAGCCGATCTCTAGGATTCTGTCCCCGGGCTTGATACCGGAGTTTCGGAGGATGTTGACTCGATGCGTGGTTTGTGAGGGGAGTAGGCCGTACCGCTCTGCGATTTCTGAGTGCCTAGACGGATCGTCCAGAGCAGAACTTGGGGAACTCATGGTAGCGGGTTAGCATCCAAAGTGATGATAATGTGTCGGCGGCTTGGGTAGTTGTGAGATTGATGTAGGGCGCACACGGCGTGCTGGGCGATAACTCGGTGTCCTGTGACTCATGCAATTATATGACTATGCATGATTGAGAGCTGCATGCATGCATGCATGTCAGCTGCCAAGGATGCCGCCTTTAGGTAGTAGTACGCTCAAACAGAGAAAGAAGAAAAAGAAGTGAGATCGAGAAACACGACTAGTGATACAGGGTACGCTAATGATGCAGGGTGATGAGCCCCTTTTAAAGAAATATCGCGATTCTACTCGCAAGTTGTGGACGTACCTACCATGACAAGTACGGAAAACTTTTCCTAAGCCGATACCACAGAATGCCATACTGATTTAACCTTTTTTTCCAGCACTCTGTCGCCTACGGCTGTTCGCCCAGCGCACCGGGCGGGCCTCCAGCCACACCTGCAGGCCCAAAGTTATTCTTCCGTCCTTCCACGCTGCTCCTCCTCTCACTACTTTCATTCTGATCGAAGGTAGCATCGAGCATGAAGGGACTGCGCGCTCTGATCTGACGACCCTTGATCACCAGAACAACAGGCACCAAAGTGAGAGCCGCGCCAATGAAACCAAGAAGACTGCCAGCCCAACCATAACCCAGGTTTTCGAAGAGCGAGTACGACGCCAGAGGCAGGAGGGCTCCGAATGTGTTACGACCGAGCGAGGCGGCTGACAGCGCGGACGCAGCGTACTTCTCATAAGCATCAGTGAGGTAGTTCACCACGGCCATGTAGATCGAATAGATTCCGAGGCTAACAATGGTGACGCCGATCGCAGGAACAATCCAGTGTACGTCTGGCTGCGAGCTCCAGCCATACATGAAGAGCCCACCTGTAAAGAGGAGTGAACCAGGGATACTCGTGTAAAGGCGGCCTTCTGGGATCGGTTTACCGGGACGCTCGGTATTCTTAGATGCCGTGCAAAGGTATAGCCAGTCCTGGAAAGGATTAACCAAAGTACCGATCACGGCACCAACGGTAAGCGCAAGCACAACCAGGCCGGTCTGGAATGTGTCCCATCCGTAATTAGTGCTGAATGTCTGCACGACCGAAGAGAAGAAAAGGAACAGTATTCCCCAAGCGAAACTGATCCACAGGGTGAAGAAAGTAACGACAGGCTCAGTGAGCAGCATCTTCGTCGGCCGCTTGAAAGAGAGCTTGAGCAGTGTGAGGATGGATGACTGTTCAAGCTCCGATTCGGCATATATAGGACGGCCGGTCTGTTGGCGCAGTTTCTTAGCGCGCTTCTTCAGGATGACATCGCCTCTGGTTTCCTTGAGAATGAGATAGAAGACGGGGATTAGCGCTGCGTTGTAGATGATTTGGATGTAATAGATCCTAGTAGGGGTTTATCAGCACATCAAACTATGGTAGGGGGAAGAGGGACCGGGATGGGGACATACCACCGCCATGGCGACTGCAGGCCTCTATCTGGTTTATGGATCTGGACGATAGCGCTACCAATGAAGGGCCCAAGCGCGATCCCAGCCACACTGGTAAAGCCGAAAAGTGACATAGGCAGACTCCTGGCTTTGTCACCTTTCCACACGTCGCTAATGCTGCCACCGACAATATTGACAGACACGGATGATGCCCCTCCACCGAAAAACCGCGTCACTACTAAGGTAGCAAAATTATCTGCAAAGGCAGATCCGAAGAGGAAGAGCTCGAAGACTATGTATGCAACCTATCTCCGGTTAGGGAAAGTCTCATGGTAGTATCCGGTAATGTTTTATAATTACTCACAAAGTAGCCAGGCATACGACCTGCGGTACGGTTAGCAAGCGTCAAGTATTCCTACCTCTGGGTCGGCTTACCAGCGTTCTCAGTCAGCGGGACGAATACGAGGGGGAACAGTGCAGCGCCTATGTTCCAACTGCATGTGGCCCAGAAGAGGTTGGGAAAGGGTTCGTTTTGCACATGGAAGCGGGAGCTCATCCAGGCATTACCAGCGCCGTAAGATCCAGCTGGGAGACCTGTGAGGATAGAAATAAAGCAAACGGTCAGAGTCAAGACAACCTTGTACCTCGTGGACCAGTTGAACCTGTTGCCGTGTTAATCGATCGTTCGACCGATATACAAACGCAACGTACGGGTTTTCTGGATCGTCCGGACCGTTCCATGAGTGAATCTCAACCTCTTTCCCGTCTATCAAGCCCGTTTCTGCGTTGCCTCTCCGAGTGGGACGCTCGCTTGGCTCGCTCGACTGTAAGCCAATGGGCACGCGTTCTAGGCTCAGTTAGCTTCTGAAATACAATTAAAGGAGACTGGCAGCGTGACCATTCCGACTCACCCTTATCTTCATCTAGAGATGGAGAAGACATGTTGTGCGAGGTTATGCAAATACTACCTTACGATGGAGGGAAGAGTAATGATAGCGACATGGAAAAGTGGTCTCGGCGGATCAACATTTATTTAAAGAAGGCATAGATCGAGTGACTGTTGCGCGGGGTGACCCACATGGTCGAGTGCACTTGTAATCCTTTGGTCGAGCCTGCTGGGATTCCATTCTTCGAACGGCGCGATGATGTAAGGGAACCACCTCACCTCACCTTATGGACTATTCAGATTCTGGCGCACAACTTTCTGCGGACCCTTGCGGAAGATCCACCCGGACCGACATGGGTCCAGTTGCGATTCGAAGCTCTAACTCTGCTAGGTAGTCATATCGTTAGAGGCATAAAACGATGCATGTGAGAAGAAAACTCTGGTGAGGCAGCACACGGAACCCCTGCAATCGGACACTGTTGTGAAGGCCCAGTAGCTGCAAAGGTATAAACGTATATAGATAGCGAGAGATAACAATGACTCTTAAATGAGGCATGGCGGTGGAGATGGAATCTGTGCTGACATCGAAGATGCGGAGTCAAGGCTAGCTTTTCGTATGACTAAGCCGCCCCACCACCACGAGACCATACCGACGCGTCAATGGTTATGGTTTGAAAAGTATGTACTGTCTCTAGCAGAACGCCATCAGCGTACGAACAGATTAACGTCTGGAGACCCAATCACGTGTTGTAGAGCGGACTCGGCGGATCAATATTTCGCCGATGCCGCCTTGGCAGACGTCCGGGGCTATCGGAGCTTTGATGATGTCGAGATTTTGGGGTCGCTGATCAATTGGAGTCGCCACGACTTGACCCTCCATCTTCTCACGTCGCGCCCGCCCATTCGCACCTGGCTCCTCTCCCATCCCGAGGAGCTTCGCGGGCGCTTTCACTCCCCCTCCTTACAACAGCGGCATACCCCCCATCCGAGGTAATTTGCGCCCTGTCTCTCGCCATGCTTCACGGAACACAGAATCTGCCATGGCGGGCAGCCCTCCGTCAGGCTTCACGCTCGACATCTAGGATCGCTGCATCTCGCGCATCCTCGCCCTTTCTTCCCGCACAGTGCACCGCCGCGTCTTTCACGCGATGTACGCGCAGATATCCGTCTCCACCCGCCGCGCTACTCTCTTCGCGGAATTTTTCTACGTCATTAAGCAGACAGAAGGAAAGGAATTCGAAAGTGCCACCGGAGCCGCTGGAAGAAGTGAAAGAAGAGGATGCAGAGGAAGAATCCAAGCAGCCCAAAGCCCAGGAAGATGCTGAGGACTTGGAGGCGAAAAAGGTTCCGGACCCGATTCCAAAAGGTAGCGATGCGCGCGGAAGTTCAGCAGGAGAAGGCGCGTCAGGGGCAGCAGGTGAAAGTAGCGGAAAGAAGCGTAAGCAGGCCGAGCGATCGCTAGTCAAGCCGTCGATACCGGAGGTCTATCCGCAGGTTATGGCGATACCCATCGGAAAACGCCCACTATTCCCGGGGTTCTACAAGGCTATCACAATACGAAATAAGGAGGTTGGCCAAGCAATAGCGGACATGGTGAAGCGTGGACAACCATACATCGGCGCGTTCCTGCTCAAGGACGACGATGCCGATAAGGATGTTATCGACGATCCGACCGAGGTCTACGACGTCGGCAGTTTCTGTCAAGTGACGAGCGCATTCCCCGTTGGGCCCGACGACAACTTCGCCATGACCTGCGTTCTATATCCTCACCGGAGGATAAAAATGACTGGTCTAAAGGCCCCGAGCCCCGATAAGCCACGAGAAACCTCTACCGAGGGCGCATCTGTGGTGGAAAGTACACTTGGGGAGGCCGCTTTGAAAGAGAGTGCAGAAGGAGACCAATCGAAGGGCGACGTTGTGGCAAGCTTCGAGGAGAATAGCCCCGACGCTATGAAGGCACCACACTACTACGAAGCTACATCCTTCCTCAAGGATCGAAAGGTCAGCATCGCGAACGTCGAAAACCTTGCAGAGGAGCCATTCGATATGAAGAACAACAAAGTCATCCCGGCTCTCGTCAGCGAAATCGTCAACACTTTCAAAGCAGTAGCGCTCCTGAATCCCCTTTTCCGCGATCATATCTCGACATTTTCCGTACAAACGACAATGAATGTCGGCGAGGACCCCGTCAAGCTGGCAGATTTCGCGGCTGCTGTGGCGCAGGCCGATTCGCACGAGCTGCAAGAAGCGCTTGAAGAAATGAACGTGGAGCAACGGTTGAGCAAGGCTCTGATCGTGCTCAAGAAAGAGCTCATGAATGCTGAGCTGCAATCGAAGATCGTCAAAGACGTGGAGAATAAGATTCACAAGAAGCAACGCGAGTACTGGCTCATGGAGCAGATGAAGGGCATCAAGCGCGAGCTCGGCATCGAGTCGGATGGCAAGGACAAGCTTATCGAAAGGTTCAACGAGAAAGCCAGCAAGCTTGCAATGCCTGAAGCAGTCAAGAAGGTATTCGAGGAAGAAATGAGCAAGCTTTCCCATCTAGAACCAGCCGCATCAGAATTCAACGTCACACGGAACTATCTCGACTGGCTTACGCAGCTGCCCTGGGGACAGAGAAGTGCCGAGAATTTTGGCATCAATCATGCTCGCGAAGTGCTTGATGAGGACCACTACGGTCTACAAGACGTCAAAGACCGGATTCTGGAATTTATTGCTGTCGGTAAGCTTCGCGGTACTGTTGAAGGGAAGATCCTCTGCATGGTCGGACCTCCAGGTGTCGGCAAAACATCCATTGGCAAATCGGTCGCGCGAGCCTTGAACCGGCAATACTATCGCTTCAGCGTTGGTGGTCTCTCGGACGTGGCGGAGATCAAGGGACACCGAAGGACTTACGTTGGGGCCTTGCCAGGACGTATCATTCAAGCGCTCAAGAAGTGCCAGACGGAGAATCCGCTCATCCTCATTGACGAAGTGGATAAGATTGGCCGCGGCCACAATGGTGATCCCGCGTCAGCATTGCTTGAACTGCTTGACCCTGAGCAGAACAACAGCTTCCTAGATCATTACCTGGACGTGCCAGTCGACCTCTCCAAAGTTCTGTTCGTGTGCACGGCGAATATGACAGATACGATCCCGCGCCCGCTCCTCGATCGTATGGAGATGATCGAATTGTCCGGCTATGTCGCAGACGAGAAGATGGCGATCGCCGAACGATATCTTGCACCTCAAGCAAAGGAGATCAGCGGCTTGAAAGACGCAGATGTTATGCTCGAGAAAGAAGCCATCGTCGAACTCATAAACAAATATTGCCGCGAATCCGGAGTTCGAAATCTCAAGAAACAGATCGAGAAGGTTTATCGGAAGTCCGCTCTCAAGATCGTGACCGATCTTGGCGAGGAGGTGCTTCCGGAATCGGAGGCGCTGACCGACGAGGGCAAAGCCGCTCTGGAGGAGGCGAACAAGGATGAGTCGGATATAAAAGAAACCCCAGAGAATATCGAGAACGAGACCGCCGAGAAGCCTCGAATAGCGTTGAAGGTCCCAGACAGCGTCCACGTGTCCATCGGGAAAGAGAACCTGAAAGACTATGTCGGCCCTCCCGTTTTCACCTCGGATAGGCTTTATGAGGTCACGCCTCCTGGTGTGGCGATGGGCTTGGCCTGGACCTCCATGGGCGGCGCCGCCCTGTACGTCGAATCGGTACTCGAGAAAGCACTTGCAGCTTCTGCATCGCCAGGCCTTGAGCGAACTGGTTCTCTCAAATCGGTAATGAAGGAGTCAACGATAGTAGCCTACTCCTTCGCCAAGGGTCTACTCGTTCGCGAGTTCCCAAAGAACAAATTCTTCGAGCATGCGCGGATCCATCTACACTGTCCTGAAGGCGCTGTACCAAAAGACGGACCAAGCGCTGGTATCACGATGGCGACGAGTCTGCTAGGCCTTGCGCTTGATACTCAGGTCAAAGACGGTGTGGCTATGACGGGTGAGCTTACGGTGACTGGCAAGGTGCTGAGGATTGGCGGCTTGAGGGAGAAGACTGTCGCAGCGAGACGGGCGGGTGCGCAAACGATCATTTTCCCACAGGACAACATGTCGGACTGGCTGGAGCTGCCCGAGGTGCGTAACGTTTGCCAGCGCGAAATAAGAATGCATGCTAACATATCCACAGAACATCAAAGAAGGCATCGAAGGCCGTCCTGTATCCTGGTACTCGCAAGTCTTCGACATCGTCTTCCCCAACATCGACAAGGAAACCGCCAACAAGCTGTGGGAGAAGGAGCTCAAGGGCAAGAAGAACGAGCGCAAGAAGAGGGACTACAAGAGGAAAGACGAGGAGGAGGAAGAGAGCGGAGACGAGGATGATTGAGCAGCGCTTCGAGCGAGAATCTGTACGATACGATACCGTTTTGGAGCACGTCGACGCATTCCTGGCGTTTCTGGCACAGGCACTTGCATATGAGGTCTGAAGAAAGATCACCCCCTTCATGATATAGTGCATCTTGAGGAGGGTTGGTTGATTGCATGTCGGGATACGCCATCTCTTCTCCAGCATATAGATAGATATCGAGGACGCCCCCGGCTCCCTGCGCAGAGGGCAAGCGCGGGCCCCGAACTTTGCATGTAGATAGATATTCGATGAACTTGTACAATAATAACCCCGAGAGATATGGGAAGCCATCCTGTGACTTGTGTATCAAATACGCGAGGATGTAGGCAGATGCAGATGCAGTGACGCTCAGCGCCGGCTTTCTTCCTGGCATCATCCCTTCTTCTTTCCTCTGGGTTGCCGGTTCGCGGGTCGGTCCGGACCTAGGTACTGTACTGTAACTTAGGTACTAGCCAAAAACCGTCGCGCACGATAATATCGCTCGCATGAGCCGCCGTCACCTACTCAGTATTCCTTTTTCCTTGCCGGCTGGCCTTTTCATTCATTCTTCCTTCTACGCGTAGTAGGTGAATTCGAACGATCCCTAGCACGGATTGAAGGCTCACTACTGGACGCGAAACGAGGGGAACCCTTGTTCGCGCAACGCAGTTTTTAGTGAGGGGCCGCAAGCCACTTGCTGCATGCGAGCGACAGGTTTTCGTGCAGCGAAGACTGATCGCGGCGGGATAGATGAAAAACGGTCCGCGGTTTTTGCTTTTGCCGTCTTACCCCCCGCTCGCCGCTCGCCGTTGTTTGGCGGGCCGAGAGGGCGTTGGGCGGGGGCGTGTTGTTGGGTCAGCAGAGATGAATTGCGAGTTCAATGCAGTAATTGCGCCTGCGATTGCCCTTTCCATGGGAATACTGGACAGCAATGGAGAGCAATTGCAAGCGCCGACACCGGATTCTTTCTTTTCTTTCTATTTACAGGAGTGGGAGTCGGGGGCGTGGGTGATTCGCGGGCGGAGCGGGGAGGGCGCCCGCGCCGCATGAACGGTATTGACGTGTCAAAGGGCAATGACGCAGCGCGGTTTGACAGCGTGTTGATGCGAACTTTTGTGGGCGAATGGGGGGGATGGATTGAGGGCGGGCTGGGGGGTTTCGTGCGATGCGCTTCACTTTTTGGGCTGCGATGTGCGTTGGTTGGGGGAGGGAGGCTGGATGTTGGGATGGGAGTTGAGGTTGAGGTTGGTGATGGATGGCGGGTAAGGAATTGAAGATGCCTCAGGCGTACATTTTTCGTTCGTATCTTCAATTGTAATGAGGAAAGCAGAGCGCGAATTGACGGGTTTCAATTGCTGCACTCGTCAGGAGCCGAAGGGGTTCTTCGCATTCCTTTCTCAGACGGCCGTGCAGAAAGCGGCACCGGAGCATGCAGCTCTGCCCAGGCCTGGACAGCACGCCCCCGGCGAATGTGGTGAGATGCGTGCGAGGTTGGTGTCGCTCAGAGTGGGGCCACTTCATGTACGGGTACATAACCGGAGGTAGCGCTGCGTATTGCGATGAGGTGCAGCGTGTTGGACGGGGCTGAGCTTAGCATGCTGGGCTAATGTATGCCGGATCAGAGGGAGGGAGGTTAGTGAGTATCAGGTTGGAAGGGGGGCGTGTGAGGAAAGGGGGAGGGAGATGGCAGTCATCAGAGGGATGGCATGCTGGAGAGATGGTAGGAGATGTTGGTGGAGAGGGAGGGGGTACAATTTTGAGCGCCGGCGTAAGACTCTGTGCGACCTCACCGCAAAGTGGCTGCCACACCGTCGGAGGCCGGCCTGTCATGGCCTCTCTGATGTGATTGATGAGCTCGTTGCTTCTCCACGCTTGGGCCGGGACTCCGTCTGCACGCCTGTCCAATCTGTTCGCACTGCTTGACCGCCACGGCCGGGGGGGGCACTTTCCTGCTTCCACAAAAACAAAGCTGCGCTGGCGGGCATCCGGCGTCAGTCACTTTTCTGCGTCTCCTCGCTCGCTCCCCGTCGCCGCACTCTGTACCAGCTACGGCAGCCTGTGTAACCCATCAGCCTCCTTTTGTTGGAGGAAGCCAGGAAGCCTGCTAAGCCGGATCGTTTTCGCGCCGCTGGGCCCCGCGGATCTGCGCGCTGATTGGGCAGCCGCACGCCCCAGCCTCGCTGCATCTCTCATCTCACATCAATCCGACTCATCCCAAGACTCGACGACGTGAGCGTCCGCCAGCCCGTCAAGCCTCCTCCCAGCAGCAACCCTCCCGCCGACTCCCCCAGCCTTCTCGCCGCCGCCCTGTCGAGCCTCACTCGGGAACTCGCCGTCCCAGTGCTATTTTTCGACGTGTCCGATTAGGCGCCAGCGCCTCGGTCGGTTGCTGCTTGGGCGTCAATATTATTATACAAGACGGGGTGGGAGCCTCGGCCGCGCAAAGGGTCGAGCGTCTGAAAATACTTGCAACACGCAAATTAGAAGAGGCTGGAGGGCGACATACCGCACCGTTTGCCAGCGTGTGTATATGCGGTGGATGCTGCGCAAGACATGACCTAGATCGATGGATGCAGGAAGCCACCGTTACACACGTCTACCTCCACGGCATGAACCCGGCGCCTCGATAGCACCAACCCCGTCGACGAGTCTAGAGCCTCCCCGCAGCGGACGCGCCTCCGTCACATCGGCTTTGCTTTTCGCGCCCGTCTTTCTCCGCGAATCGACGCAGGCTGAGGACGAGGGGATAAAGGCTGTGGGGGCCCTGAGCTGAACAGCACACCCGAGCCGCGGAGAGCGGGGGGTGTGCGACTGAGAGTGAGA
Organism: Trematosphaeria pertusa; assembly: GCF_010094035.1. Classification (NCBI taxonomy): domain Eukaryota; kingdom Fungi; phylum Ascomycota; class Dothideomycetes; order Pleosporales; family Trematosphaeriaceae; genus Trematosphaeria; species Trematosphaeria pertusa. The sequence goes on along the minus strand of NW_022987229.1, from coordinate 752,039 downwards.
GAGCCGGCCATGCCTAATTTTCTCGCTGTCGAGAATGGCGAGTCGAGTCGGAGCCGGAGCAGGCAGCGCGCCCGGACAGAGGTCAATGAGCATCGGAGTGTGTGGGATCGATTGAGCCTGCAGAAGATAGGGAGCTGGTTGAAGAGGGAAGAAGAGGCGCCGTCACTGGATAAGGTGGGGAGACAAGCGGATGAGGACGACAAGGAGAATGGGAGGCCGCATTCGAGCGGCGAGCATGCTTCACGGCCAGGGGGCTTGCTGCATAGGCGAGGGAGCAGGAAGGTTGTCCCTGGACTTCCAAGACCGCTTACATTCAAGAGGATGAACAGTGAGAAGCGGGAGAAGCTGTTGCCCGTACCCGTAGAACCTGAGCAAAGACGAGCTGCGTCGGCCGACCGAAGACTGTCCAAGATCGCGAGTCGGACGCTTTCGCCGCCACGCATATCCGTTCCTTCGATGTCCGCCCCTGACGTCCTCAGTCCTCACAATAGTAATAGCCAGCAAAAGCCCGAATCGACGATAGGCGGCGGCCGAGATTCGAATATACCAGCTGGGGCACGCCAGGTGGATTACGGCGTGGAGGAGAGCATAGACTACCTGTCTGCAGGCGAACCGCCCCCTCTCTCCATAGCAGGAGACTCATACCTGGAGAGAGATTCACAGCACTCCGGATCTGGCATCGATGACCTGCAGCTGCAGGAAGAGCTCGAGGCGAAGTGGATACTGAATCTCAGCATGCACTTCCGCGACCTGTCAGATCGAGAAAAGTTTTTTATTACCTTCGCCGAGGAGCCAAACAAGTGGCGAAGAGTCACTGTGTCCTGCGACTACCGCCAGCTCGAGCCCGATTCGCTCGAAGCGGACCTTAAGAGCCTCCACTACCAACGAGATAAGAGTGCGAGGATATACGAAGCTATCCGCGACTCGCTACCAGACATACAATTCTACGACACAGTTACTAATCTCAAACTCCAGACCTCGGACGGCCGTCTTCATGTACATGTCACCGAAGACGTCAACGAGATCATCCCATACCCCTCGCTCTCCGCTGTAGATCACCTCACGTGCCACAAATTCTACGAACGATCCGTTTGCTTCGATTCCCATATTTCCGGCTTCGTGTACAAAGTTTCGGTGGGCGGCAGGACGTATATCAAGAAGGAGATCCCAGGTCCAGACGCCGTCGAGGAGTTCCTCTACGAGATCAATGCGCTTTGCAGCTTGAAGGATTCGAAGTCGGTCATCAAATTTGAGGGCATTATTGTGGACGAGAAGAGCGAGCTGATTAAAGGATTGCTGATCAGCTATGCGGACCAAGGTGCGCTGGTTGATCTGATATACGATTACAAGAACTCGGATCACATGCCGTGGGAGCGCCGCGAGAAATGGGCAAAGCAGATTGTGGAGGGCTTGTCGGAGATACATGAGGCTGGATTCGTACAGGGAGATTTCACGCTGTCCAACATCGTTATCGATCATTACGACGACGCGAAGATTATCGACATCAACCGCCGAGGATGCCCGGTCGGATGGGAACCCCCAGAACTTGCACGGCTTATCGAGAGTGGTCAACGAATATCTATATATATTGGGGTGAAGTCGGATCTTTTCCAACTGGGGATGGTATTGTGGGCTCTGGCAGAGCAGCACGATGAGCCGGAACGCCAGGAACGACCACTCACACGATCGCTGAGCCGATATAACACAATACCTGAGTACTTCAAGGACATGGTACGAGTTTGCTTGAGCGACGCTCCTCGAGAACGGCCGTCAGCGAAAGACATCCTCGCGAGATTCCCAGATCGAAACACGGTAGAGCATCAGCCAGCCGTCATGGTGGATTCCAGGCAGAGTGTTTCAACGCATAGGAGCGATAAGGAGTACATCGATCCTGCTACGGCGGTGGACCTAGACGATATCTCGAAGCATCGTCACCACTCGCGATCCCGGTCTTCCTTTTCAAATATCAATATGCCTTCAACGGAGTACATTGGATCATCTGGCTCTTATATCCTGCCAAACCCGGCTGATGGTCAGGGAAGATCACCGAGAGGTCTCAGCAGAAGCAGCGTGAATCAACGATCAGAGTGCTCACCCTACCCCGGACATCGCTCCGTTATGTCGCTTGACGATTCGGAGCTCGAGAATGAACTGGCCAGCCTGCCGGCAAGCCGGGAGACCAGATGGGAGCAGGTTTATGTGGATGGAGACACGAAGCTTGTTCAGAGAGGCGGAGGAGAGATTGACGTACAGGATTTCGCGAATCAGGACCCAAAAGATGTCTGCATTACCACTCCGCCTGGTGAGCTCGAAAACTCCTTCATAGGCAGCAAGACGTCCGATGAAACCCCTCTTTCGCTCTCAACCGTCGCGGAACTACAGTCCATACAGCCTCAGCAGCTTTCGCAAGGTACAGACGCAGCACGAGAATCAGGCCACAAACGAGGCATAGGAAACAAGGCCTCCTTCAGCGACCGCGTCTATCAGCTCGCCGATACCTCCTCCCCCAGTAAACGCAGCTCGCAAATCCCCAACTCCTCCACCCTCGCAGATCTCCAGAACGAAGTCGAACTTGACTCTTCCGTCACTTCATCTGCAGCGCCGTCGCGCGTCAGCACTGGCTTTTCGGAATTCTTTCATCGGCCCATCCATCAGGACTCTGGGTTCAGCGAGCCGGAGCGTGTCAGCTATGAGAGCGAGCGGATTCGGCAGAGCCTAGAGGAGAATATGGCGGATATCAAGCTGGCGATGCAGGAGGAAGAGAGGGTTAATGAGCGGCTGTGGGATGAGAAAGACGGTACGTTGATTGGGGATGGCGTGAGAGGCGAGCAGCTCGTGATCAAACCGGAAGCAGCGTCTTCCATCGCGTCCACATCGACACCAACTGCGGCCTCATCTATAGGTCCTAAGGATGTAATCCGCACGGATGACGTGCAGGACAAAGCGCTGGAAGAGAAGGTCTCGAACACCACGATCCGACCGCCGAGCATCTTGATTCCAGAGTTCCATCACGGCATCCCGAAACCCGTCGATACGACGCCGCCTTTTGCTACACCCCCTACTGGCCCTTCAGAGCTTGCCACAGACAGCCCTCCGCAACATCCGGCTGACTCTCAACCAGAGTCTTCTCAAACACACAACATCAGCCCCCAGTCGGCGCAGCCACCAAAAGTCTAAAACCCGACATACCTTCCGCCGCTTCATATTCTTTCAATCCTCACCACCCGCATCGGAGCCATTCATGCTTCCTCATCATCATCACTAGTATACACTACACTTTTTAACTACTGCCCACATTACCATTACCATTACCATTACAAATTCAACTTTCTTTCCAGTCTCGGTTCTGTTCTGTTCTCTCTCTTGTGCTGTGCGTGTTTTCTCTCTTTCTTCTCGAAACGAACGAACGATACGAGGATGATTTGTAAGATTTTCTTGGAAAGACTCTCACGGATATGTTTATGAGGTTCGGTCCTCGAGCACATCCATTTTACTATTTATCCATCCATCCTTCCATTCTACATTCGATAAATTAAATTAAATGGTCCGAGTTTACTTTACTTTGGGCATTTGGGTTGGGAATTTTGCTGGGATTGTTTCTTGTTCTTGTTTGTTTTTGCGGGGTTGCAAAAGGATGGGATGGATAGGGATAGGGATACCAGGTTACTGATAGGTAGGGTAGGGTCGGGTAGTCTACCGTGAATTTACTAAGTGGCTTTGGTATTGCAGCTTGGATGGATAAGTGCTGTGAGCTGATTGTGCTTGTGATTGTTGTGATTGTGATTGTGGGTCGTGGGGGGCTTTGATTCGGGGTACGGAGGGAGTTTAGACTTGTGAATAGGGAGGTTGAAGGGCTTTGGTGCGCAGAGCAGAAGTGAGCGAGTAGGTGAGTGAGTGAGTGAGTGACTGTTTGAAGATAGTATGGAAGGCTTGTTTGGATTGGACTGGATTGGATTGGATTGGAGAAGAGGAGAGGAGAGGAGTAGAATACGAATGGCGTTTCCCAGCGTCATTGCGCAGCCTAGAGGCCTTCAACGCGCTATCTATCTATCGATCGAATAGCGAGGCTGTTCGTTCGTTGTTTGCCGTTGGTAGGTAGGTAGGGAAGGTAGGTAGTGGCCGGGCTAGCCTGGGTTTGGAGAAGTGAGCGAGCGAGTGATTACATGGCCCGGGGTCTTCGGTACGTTTAGCGGAGGTTGATGCTTGATTCTACCTGTTCAATGGTAAGTGAGTAGCTTGCCTTTTTCTTGACGTGTCGAGTTAATACCTAGCCTGGGGGACTTTGGCATGTTTCACAGAGATCACTTCCACTGCTCTTCTAAGTGGCGGAGATGCTTCAGATAGGTAAGTCAAGGCATGGCAAGGCACTGCAAGGCACGGCACGGTAACACGAGCGGGCAAACTGCTCGGATTTCTCTATCTCTCTCTCCCCTCTCCCGTTCCCTCCCTATCCCCCACCCCGTCCCCCCTCACCCCCTCTCTCCCCTTCTCCTCCCCCTCGCTCTGCTCACTGATCGTCGGCATAACCGCCACCCCGCGGCGGTGCCACTTCTCGCGGGACGCGCGCCGGGCCCGGGTCGTCGCTCTATACTAAACGTCAGCACTCGCGGAGGCTACACAGGAACGGGAATGGAAAGGGAGAGGGACTTACGCGTCGTCCTCGTCCGCGAGGATGCAGAAGACGATGGTGGTGAGGAGGACGAGGAGCGCGAGGGCGATCTTGGTGGCGCGCGGGGCGGTGGGCGTGAAGGTTGGCGGCGGGGGAGTGGGGTGCTGCATTGTGGTGGTGGTGCTGTCGGATGGTGGGTCGTGGTTGGTTGTTGGTTGATGGCGGCTTGTGAGCGGTGCGAAGACGTGGGATTGAGGGCGTCGTTGACGGCGGGTTTGGTGGTGATGGCGTCCAGGTGAGGGTGTTGTCACTGGGGATGGGGTTTGGATTTCGAGAGGGACTAGCTTGTGGCGAAAATCTGCGGTGAGGAGGTCGTGGCGAAAGCCGATTTGGTGCGCAGCCTGCCGCATATCGATGGGAAGGCGTGCTAGATCGTCGTCAATCAGTCGACGGTGTTCCTAGCTGGGCAGTTCAAGTCTGTTGGCTTCGGCGCTTCACCTTGCTAATTATTCCCCTCCTCCTCCTATTCTTCTTCAGAGAGGGAGGTGAACTTGCCGGCAGGGTTGACAGCTTCAAGCTGGTCGGATCCGGCCGTACAACATGGAAGACGACCTAAGAGAAGAACGATGTCCGCGGCTGATGGTCGCTGGAGAGGGTCCACATCGAGCATCTGCCCTGTGAGATCTGCAAGCCCCCACAGACTTTGGCTTCCATCCCTATACACCCACCTGATGAACTGCGGATTCCTCTCCAAGGTGCTAAGAGAATGCAATTGGTCCAAAAAGCTTCGAACAGCCGTCAGATTTGCCTGATACGAAGTGTCTCCAAAGTCGTTCGTCGCAAGTAGCCTGCGCAATGCGGAAAGATGATCGCCACACCCTCTCCCAATCTGTACTGTATTCGCTGAATCCAGTGCATTGAAATACTCCCTTATGCCAATTATTGTCGCCAGGATCTCGATAAACACACAGCCCATAGAAAAAACGTCGGCAGAGAGCCCTCGTTTAGCTTGATCAACTACTTCCGGAGCGGCGTATTTCCGAGTGAACCTGGTGGGGCCATCGGTCTCCGTTTCTTCAATGGTGGTGTATGATTTCGCAATACCGAAATCTGCAATGTAGATTCTCCAACCATCGGACGCGTCCACGCCGAGAGGGGTCGTTTTAGTCGTCGTTCGTCGGACTAGGAGGTTCTTCGGTTTGATATCCATGTGTTTTATCTTTGCGCTATGAATGTAATCCATGGCACTGGACAGACAGCGGAAGAATCGACGGAGGGAATCAAGCCTCCTTCCCAGCAGGAATATGAGCCAATACTCTTGGGTTGTGTATTCCTCAAGGAAACTCTCGAGGTTGTATTCTGCCACGGGATAGAGGAGGATGGAAAGATCTTGACCCATGATATAGGTTCCAATGACTCGTATCACATGTGCGTGATTGATCTGATGGAGGTGCGCCACTTCATCGACTGCTTCCTCTTTCGTTAAGTGGCGGTTGCAGCGGATCGTCTTCCGGGCCAGGAGGATTCGCTTGCACTTGACACTCTGCACAACCGCTGAGCTTGTGCTCCCCAAAAGCTCCTCGGTCTTTAGGATTTCATCGACTAGAGGTCGTTCTTCCTTTTGGAACTCAGCGTGTTGACCTCGGCCCGACCAGTCTTGTTCAATCATTGGTTCTACAGGCCATAGTCTCCTGCTCCGAAGAATCCTAGAGTACTCATGGTCACTACACACAAGACGAACGTTAGCTCGCTTCTCAAAAATCATCGCGGAGGCTTACTCTTGCAGTCGGGAGGGATGGTTGCCAATTTTCTCCCCCGTCGGCTGGTTGGCCGTGTAGAAAGTGCTCGTGGATATAACCGATTTTGCGGAGAAGAAGTCGTCAATGTTATTGTCGTTTCGACTTTCTGAAGACGGGGAAAGTCTGCCGATGTCGGACATGTCCAGGACATTCCAAGGCACCAGTAGTGGAGGGATATCCCGCTTGGGATCGGGTTCTTCGGTACCGGTCCCATCGTGGTCTGGATAGTAGGATTCCATGGGGGTGAGGAGCAAGGTAGGATATACGTGTGGAGACTAGTTCCTAAGACTCAAGAAACTGATACAGGAAAGGGATACAAGCCTTCACCGCTGTGAGCGTGAGCGCGCACTCACGCGCGCTTCAGCCTTGCACAGGAGCAGACGATAAAAAGCAGAGAAGAATGCAAACAAGATGGTTTTGACCAGTAGAGGAAGGCTAATAGGATAGCTGGCCGATTAGAAGGAGCGGGTATGAAGAGGAGGGAGGAATGTCGACGCGGGACGAGGTCTGTTTTTTTGCTGTGACCGGTGAGGGATGCAACGCACTATACCGCTTCCGGCTAGCGCGATCACATGGGCTATCACAGCCCGGGAGCACCCCAGCCTGATGTCATTGTTTACGATGTAGGACAGCAACTATGAATATGATCAGGCGCCGGCGATGATAGCTAGATAATCTGGAACCCGAAGGTGTTTACAGCTTGCACGTGTGCGAAATCGTTTGAGACCTCTGGCGGGGTCATTCAGGACGGCAAGGAGTCTCAGGTACTGTTAGTATTTATTTAGGCTTCACCTATCCGACTTTTCTACCATGCCTCTTAGGTTATCATCATTTACCCACTCCTAGCCTTTCCCCTACCTCGACCTCTTCCCCTTCCTCTCCCCCTACCACTCGCGCCATTCTTCTGCGGGCTCATATCCGTCAAATCAGTCTCCTCCTCACTCCCTTGTGCGAAGAAGTGGCTCTTGACCTGTGTGTCGCTTTTCCTACCCGCCTTACGCTTCGGCACTGCGCGTGGTGTAGATGCAGCCGGCGACGGAGCAGCCTTGCGCTTCCCGCGTTGAGTAGGAACAGGCCGATCAGATAGGGAAACGCTCGAAGAAATATCGGATAAGCTGGATTCATCGTCCTTTTCCGATATGGCTTCGCGGGAGGTTGAGGTGCGTTTGCCGCCGCGTCCGTGGCCTTGGGTGCGGGACTTGCGGGCTCCGCGGGTGCGACGGTTTGGTTTAGGCTTGGGAAGTTCTTCCTCTTCCTCATCTTCGTCACTATCGGTTTGCTCGTCCTCGTCGCCGTCGGTGGCGGGTTGCTGGAGTGCGGATGTGAGGGATATGGGCGTTTGGTATGCATTCTCCACCGTGGATTTGCGATGTTGGGGCCGCTCTGCGTCGCCGTGATCGATGCTCAGCGCCCCATTATGAGACGGTTCCTCCTGGCTTGATGCAAGAAAGCCTCCTGCCATATCTTCGACCCCGTGAAGTCCATCTCTATCCTCCGGCAGGAAACCACCAGCGGCTTGTGGCTCGTCACGTAAGAACCCGCCTTCAAAGTCTTGGTGATTCTGGAAGGTTTCCCACTCGGACTTCTTCGGCTCATCATGTCGAGGTACCTCCTTCTCGGGCAGCTCAACCTCCTCTCCGTACTCTTGCTTCATGCGCTGAACAATGCGCATGCCGGTGAAGAACTTCTTCCATAGCCCTAGGAGCAGCTTCTCCCTCTTGTCTTGCTCCTTCTTTGCTTTCTCGGCCTCGTCGGCTTCCCAAGCATCAATGACGAGATCCTCATTCTCCGCCGCAACAACGACGCCCGTGAGAACAGGCACAGCACGTTGCTTGCCAAATTCGAAACCCGTGCATGCCTCGGCGAAATCGATCTTAAGCTTCTTGCACACTCTCGCCGTGCCTCTGAGAGGAATATGCACCGCGCCTTTGGGTATCATCGTGGGGACGTAGACATCGATGTTTCCGAATGCATTGCGTGGAATCTTCCCGTCGACGATAGGATCGGGAATAATCCAGTCCGTTTGCGCTTTGGAGTAGAGACCCTGTTTCACTTTCTCGCCTTCTTCGCGTTCGCGTTCTTCGATCTCGCGCTTCCGGATGACAGTAACAGCGCGCATAGGCACGTACTTGAGCGGCTGTTCGCCTTCTTTGACCGCTCGTCCCTCTTTGTGATACGATTCGACAGACTTACAGATAACTATGTCTTTGCGACGGTAAACAGGCTCCTGCTTCTCGTTGTCGCCTTTGCCGGTAGTGAAGTAGCGAACGATCTTCGCCCCCGGCTTAATAGCTTCCTCTCGTCGAAGATGTCGTTCCAATACGTACTCGGCTGAGTTCTTGTAGCCTTGGAGGGTCTCCTTGCCGCCTTCCTCGTCCATGTCTTTCGGTTTCTTAGGCTGAGCGGGCACCAGATCCCCCTCATCCTCTACCTCGTCCCACGGTTGCCTCTTCTCCAAAGGGCGAGCGTAAGGGCGCAGTACGGATTTGAACCAGTCCCATTCTTGCCACCTTTTGACCTTTCCTCGCTTGTTGTGTATTGGGATCTTCTCAACTGGCATACGGAAACCCTTGGTTCTACCGGGCCATTGGTGCTTCGGCAGATACCGCGTCGTAACGTCTTTGGCAGTCCCATCCGAGGAGAAAGCGATCAGGTAGGCAAACACTTGTTTTGCTTTGTCAGCCGCTGCCCCGCGGCAGTAGAAGTTGACGAGCTGTTCGGGCATCGCTGAAGTGGCTATCAATGCGCGTGGGAGCGGAGAAACCGCGATGGGCGTGTGGGTGAGGCCTGATATCACTTCGGTCCAATAACTGGGGTGAGGAAGCTCGTCGCCATATTTGCGGACCTTTGGAGACTTCTTCGGTGCCTTGATGTCGATTTCTGAGTCGGAGGATATAGAGATTGCACTGCTCAGCGAGCTGAGTTCAGAATCCGACAGATCGATGGGCGTTTTCCTGGAGCCTTTGGTGCCTCGTGACTTTCCTTTCTGTTTGGCCGGTGTTGCCGATTTGGATGCATCGGCCTGTGGAGCTTCACCACCTATTTTAAGCTTGCTTAGATCCTTGGGCTTTCCTTCTTCGCCTTGGCTCCAGCCAAAGCCAGCAGGCTGCAGACTCGCCACCATGCGGGCTTCGATGCCGAGACCACGTAGTAGAGCCGTGAAGAGTTGTTGACCAATATCCCTACTGCCCTCACAAGCGCGTGCTGTCTCTCGGAACGCTTCGAGGCTCTCTACGCGCTCACCGAAAGCGTCTGTATCTGAATTGTCCTGTCGCCACGCTGCAATTTCTGCTTCCAGAGTTGCCGGGGCTAGATAGCCACGTTTCCGTAGACAAGGTACCGTAATCTTGAACTTGGCCTTCCAATATGCCGAAAGGTACTTCAGGAGCCGAAGCAATGGATCTCCAGCCGAGAGGTTCGGGGTATTCGGTTCGAGACGGTCGGACGTAGCGCCCCAATCACGCTGGTTCCGGTCGCTGCTTCGTGTCTCCTTCCCCTTGCATTTTGATACGCCAGCTTTCTTCTCGGGTTTTGATGCCGCGCTTTTGCTCTTTGGGCTTTCGTAGAGCTGAACGCCCTTCTTGCCGCTCTCTTTCCACGTCCCAGCGTTCTCGATCTCCCAGGCGACCTTCTTGGTCCAGCCGCCTTTTACCACCCGCTCAGCGCCATCCGCAATCCCGGAATCTCTCCAATACCGATCCATTTCCTTCCAGCACCCTATATTCAACCCGCTGACCAGAATCTTCTGCACCTCCCCGTCTTGTATCCAGGCATTCCGTATCAGATTATGGAACATGAGAAACTGGACGTGCATGCAATGTGTAACGCTCCGTATGTGGCGCTGGATCTTCGAAGGGCCTTTCTTGCCGTCTAATTTCGAGGAGAAGGCCGCCTGTGTGGGCGCGGAGAGCGTGAGCTCGAGGTCGCCTGAGATGACCGGCGCAGGCTCATCATCGTGCTTGGTATGGTGTTTTGTGCCAAGTGCATCTTCCCATTGTTCGTCCTCGCTCTCTGCGCTGTCTTCTGCAGCCTTCGCCTTTCCCTTCGCCTTGTTGCCCGCTATCGGGACATCCTCGAATTCATCTGCGCTGCTCGCCAGTTCTGAGAGTTCGCTCTCATCGTCTTCCAGCTCCAACAACTTCTTCGTCTGCGAAAGAGTGCGATGGACGGTCGGAGGCGCATCTAAGGTCTGGAAAACGGATTCTTTGCTGCGACGAGGATGCGGTTTGCAGGCGGGGCGTTTCGGTGGCGGTTCCGGCTTCGGGGAGTCTGATTTCAGCCGTTTTCTGGGAACGAGCGGAGGCATTATGTCGAAAACATAGTCTATAGTCCCGAAGAGCAGGTGTACAGGTCAGGATGTAGGCTAAGAAAGCGCCAGCGCAGACAGTTCGAAGGCACAGAAGGTGTAAAAGTGGTGACGCAGTTGCCCCTGTCAAATTCCGACGGCGCGGGACACTGCCGAACAGATCCACGCGACGATCGGTGCTAGGGCCAACGACCACTTCCGGCCCTTTCACATCTCAACCACCGTCTTTCCTCCAGTCTCTTGCATTCATCAAAGTTTCGTCTCCTAATCTATCGGCGGCTTATATGGGGCTCCAAGTCATGGAAGTTCATCATGCGACCCTTCGGCGAGGCCGGGGCCGGGGTAACCCCAAGACGCGTTTCGACGCGTTCCCACATGATCTCCCATCTTCTCGATACCTCGGTGGTATCCCCACGAGTATCGAGCTCTCGTATCTTGGCCTTGAATATTCATACTGTACGAGCCCCGGAAGTTGTCCTACTGACGGTGAATTCACAATGTACAGTTTCTTTGTCCCCCAGGATATTTAGGCATGCTGCATCCGTCATGGCTTCACTATCATATCTTCCGCAGGCTCAACGTATTCGATACATATTGCGCAGGCCTATCTACAGTCCCGCAACACCACAACCACAGCTACTGTTGCAACCCATCCCGAACAGTGCAACATGGCCGACCACCACAATTCAAATGGCGCGAATAGTTCTGACGCCGCACCAGTAGAAAGATTAAAGCCCAAATTCAGCCTCTCCCAAGTTCTACGGGACCATCCAGAGCTCACCATGGACAACGATCCCGAGGAATACTTCAGATCCGTCCCAGCCAAGATTCAAGCTTCAATCAGAAAGGATGATTCGTCTGAGGCAACAGGATCCGATGTCGACGAGAAACAGGCGCTGGAAGTGTTGCTCAAAGTACTCCAGACACGAGGGATCGATCTCAATCTGAGCGAACTTAGGAAACGGTTAAGCCTTGATGCAACAGAGATCCCCTCGCCTGACCCCCCTGCTGACCTAGAAGCTGGAACGAATGAAGATATCGACAGCAACACCGACACCAATGGGACCCCAGACCGACGAGATGAAACGAATCTTGCAGCAATACCAAAAATGACCTACAACGATCTTCTCGCGAAGATCGACTCGAAGCTGGACAAGGTGGACGCAGACCTCCGATTGAACATCATTCTTCCCCCTAGCTCCTATAACCCCTTCTTGACATCTCTTGGTTCCATTCTGCTCCAGCCACGAGCCTCTGCCACAAAAGAACCCCCAGTATACTTCAAGGTCCACAAAGTTCTCCTCACTGTGCATTCGCACCGGCTCTACGCTCACCTCCAGGTAAACAAGCATAAGCATGAGCGGATATTTCTCGTAGACACCGATAAGCAAACCCTCAGCCGCGTGATCGATTGGCTCTACTATCCAACCGACTACGACTTGCGCTCCCTCCCTACCGACACGCTCCTCAAGATCATCGCTGTAGCAGCTATGCTCCGCATAGCAAAGCTGCATAACAGCATCGCAGAACTTCTACTGGAGCGACATACGCGGCGTGCGCATTTGTTTTCGTATCCGCCTGCGTTTGCGCCGTCGAAGCGAGCGTTGAGAGAAGTATACGAGCGCAGCAAGGATGGCGACGGTATTCGCAAGCTATGCGGGTATCTCTTTACCAGAACGGGACGGTTGCACTACGAGGCCGAGGAGGACTGGGAGCTTGCGGTGTCCCGGGACGTGGAGCGTTGGGTGGAGGAGAAGGGTAGATTGGGCGATGATTGGAAAAAGGTTCCCGCGAGTGAGTTCTTCTTGGCCAGTAGTAGAGGGAGTACGAAGGGCAGGGAGGTGGGCTCTGAAGGGGCCCCACAGACAGGCGCTTTGATGAGGACATAGGGCACGCGTTCTGCAGCCGTCAGCCCGACGAGGTCATAGGTAAAATCGCATCCACGTCAATCCTTTGAGAGCCTCCGGGCTGCCTTCTAGCTACCAGACCAAAGTCATTGATAGAGTAGGCATTTTCCACTCTGGAAATCGAAGCATGGAAGTTAATGCATGTCCTCGCCAGAATTCGTTCTTGCTTCGTCCGTTATCCTGTTCGCATCACCCTTCAAGCCCCCTCCTCCTTCTTAGGCACTTGCTCATGAAGCCGCGCCATCGCCTCCTTCACGGGACTAGCATCCATCCAATTCTCAATACTTTCAACCCACAGCCCATTTACCCCTTCGCCTTCGTTTGCCTGCGCACGCGACAGTACACATTAGCAAATGGCCCGAACCCGAAGAGAAAACTTTTAAAAAAAAAAAAACGCATACCTTGCCCAGCTTCATAACCGTAAACTCCGGCACCACAGCCGGCTTATCCTCCGCCTCCTTGAATATCGTCGTAGACGTCCAATCCATCAGCACGTTCTCCTCGGTGACGACCCACACGCGGTTGGCGACGTGCCAGAAGCGGAGCGCAATTTTGGCACGCATGTCGAACATGGGCGCGAGCGAGGAGAAGGGGACGGGTGCATCGGCGTTGGTTTTGACGGTTGCGTTCGGGGAGAAGTGGGCGGTGCGGTGGGCGTGCGAGGGGCCGTCGAGGGCGGGGACGTAGGATTTGAGAAAGTGGAGGGCTGGTGGGATGTTAGCGGGTGGGACTTGTTGGATATTGGGTCCTCTAGCTGACCCAGGGGCCAGGCAAAGAGGTAGCTCTCATCGCGAGATAGCGAAGATAGCGAATCGGGATACGTGTTGCCGAAGAGATCCACAGCCCCGTTGACAGCAGGACTTCTTATTGATGCCATTGCACATACCTGGTGGAGCGTCGTCCGGGATCTTGTCGATGTCACCGATGTGGATGTAAGTGGAAGCCATGTTGATGGTCGCCTGCGAGAGGCCGCCGTGAGAATCAGCGTGAGGCGATAGTACGATTGGCTTGAGACGATTCGTCCAACGCTCACCCGTGGTTAGCAAACGAGAGGCCTGCCGTACCCGCCTTGTTAGTCTGACATTGAATGGATATGCCTGCACTATGCCGCACTTACAGTGTATAAATGGAAAGCGCTCGTATGCAGAGGGCGGGGCTGAAACTGCTGCCTTGTTCTGACTCCGAGTTCTGTGCCGCGGGCGGAGGGAAGGGGGGAGTATATATACGCGCCTTTTGGTCCCAGTGAGCAAAGGGGACATGCGACCCTCTGTTATTTGATCGTTGGTCGTTGATCGTGGATCGTTGATCTAGCGTCGTATTCGCATTCTTGCCTTCGTCGAGACGCGTCTGCCTCAGGCCATGCCTTATCGGAACGCCAGTGAAGAGGGGTTGCAGCTAGGAGCTTGAGGTCGACATGCAGCCAATGGAAGGACGAAGTGCAAAGCATCCGCTCTATCCGGCAACAAGCGACAGTTTGGTTCAAGACCATGTATTGTCGCGATACACGGTAACGCGCATCCACGTGATGAGGCATCTAGAAGCCGGCGAACACTTTCCCTAGTACCTTACTTGGTATCCATTTTCATACTTTTCGGCATCACAGTCAAACCAATTGCAGGCTAATCGAAACACCCAGATGAATTGCACAAGTCACGGGAATTGCGGGCTGCAATTTCCCCTCATGGCCTGCCTAAACGGATTGGCTGGGTTGTGGCGGCGCCCCTTGGATAATGCACTCCGCCGACGCCTGTCACTCCATCCCTCCCACCGCTCTTCCACACTCTCACAACGGCGAGAATTGCACTCTCATCACTGCTAACCCGTCAGACTAACAGAATTGCAGCCGCAGAGCCGCATCGCGCGATGAACGCTGCGCAGAGGGACTTCCGGGTCACAGCCACACCCTACACCCCACTGAGCGTGGCTGCCCCAGGCGGCCGCTCACAGAGGGCGCGGTCATCCTTCACCCACACGCCCGCGCTGCATCCCTCCGCCTTCTTCACGACTTTTCTGAGACACTACTGATCGCCCTCCACAGCTTCCGACATTCTCGCCCGCCTTTCGACGTCGCACTCGCCGTCCGTTGCGCACTGTTCTTCGCCCTCAGCTGCCCTCGTCGTCTCCCTTCACGGCGTCCTTAGGCACCGACAATACTCACAGTAGCATGTTCACACTGCTCGTGGTGCTACTGCTACTTGCTCTTCTGTTTGATTTAGCGGCAGCGACGAGTCCCGTCATGGACCCGACTCTGGCTGCAGCTCCAATGGAGCCATTCTACCCCGACCCGGACGACCTGCTTAACTCCGTCTGTGACCTCTGCCAGTGCACGTTCGAGTACTGCGCATGTGCTTTGGTAGGATACCTCCTAACGCGCAATCGTCCAGTCACTAACAGCCGCAGGCCAACCCACCCCAACGAGCGCCGACCTTCACCGCTGAGATGTTCTACTACCACCCAGAGTGGCCGGCGGACCTGCCCGTGTTCGACGAGCCAGAACGAGCGCCAGAACCGCCTGCGTACCCGCCGGAAGCCGGCAGGCAGCCACTCGTCGACGAGAACGTGCGACAACTAGACAACAACGAAACCCGAATCCGGCTCAGCACTGTTCAAATGCACGTCGAAGATATCTACACTCCTGGGGATCGACGATTGGAGGCAGCGTCGCGGGCGGCACGGCGGCCTCCACACAAACGGCAGGCCCCGCGCGTGGGTGGCTTTCCATGCACCATCGAGGGCTGTGGGGCGAAGCCCTTCGATCGCTCTTGCGACCTAAAGTGAGCACTCCTCTTTCCTTGCCATCCAACGTAGCAGGCCCAGTGCGCAGCGCAGGCGAGGAGAGCTGAGGTTGTTGCGCGTCGCTGGGACCATACCCAGCAACGTCTATCGCCGTGTAGTGGGCGCTCGTTGGTGGTTTATCTGCGTCAATGCCGCGCACATGCTAACCCTCACGTAGACGTCACCAGAAGACCCACCTCCGGCGCTCTGAGCGGCCTCACAAGTGCTCCGTCTGTAGCGAGGGCTTCCTCTACCCAAAGGACCGTGAGCGCCACGAGCGAACCCACAACCAAAACTCTTCGCCCCAAGCCGTGCTCTACTGTCCCGTGCCCGGCTGCGCTAACGTCGATGGCTTCTCTCGTCGCGACAACCTGCTTCGACACCAGCGAAGGCAGCACCCACACCTCATCCTCAGCTCCTAGGCCAATCGCCTAGTCGGCGATCACGATTGCGGCCATTGCTTCCAATGGTCGTCCGCGTCTGCCATGTTGCACACGCTATCCGTCGGCCAGTCAAACCGTTCGCGGTTCTTTTCGACTTCCCGCCTTCCGCTCTTCACGGCCTTTCGACTTTTCATTGCCTGCCTCAAAATTGGGCTCTCTGGCAGGCACCGGCGTTCCGCTTTCTGCTTCGGATCATTTCCGACCGCGATGCTATTTTTGGCCCGCCCCACGTGCACTATTTGCACGTGATTATTCCTTACAATTCTCTTCTTGCTAATACCCCTCCCAAGCACTCAGCATATGGTGCTGTTGGTTGAGATTTACGGTCGGTCTTGATGCTACATGATTTTGCTCATGCTATCTCATATCATACGGTTTGTTCCTTTCGTCATTTCATCGTCTACGTTAGTAGGAAAAGTCTTTCCTTCGCCCATACACAAGTTGGCAATTCCCAGGTCCCGTACCTTGATGCCGGAACATTCTCATGTCGTCTATATTTCCCCTTATCGCTATTTTACGTTTGGTTACGTCACCCTCCATGTCTGCTTTGAAGCTGAGCTCGACCTGAGTGGTGTGGAAGGGTCAGGAGTGATGAAGCTCTGGTAGCGGATATAAAAATACACTCTTCTCACCATTTCTCGCTCACCGTCCCTGAATTGACCATCTTCCTTGCCTTGATAGTGCTGGCTTCATCCTTTATGACTGCGCGCCGTTCCCTTCCTGGTCCATTGTGTTTGCTGGTTTGGCTTTGGTTCTGTGATGTTCGATCTCAATGTCCCGTTCACCACTAGAGACCACCGTTTGCACACTACCCTGCCAAGCCATAACGCCTGTTCCAACAAATTCACATGGTTGCTATGACGGTCCCGCTCGCGCTTTCATTCTCTAGGCCTTCGTTTCCTTCAAGGCTTCGTCGATAGAAACCGCACCGCAACCTCTTCGACCGATCGCTAACTCGGCCTTTGCCCATTATATCAACCCAACGCAACTCAGCTACCTGAAGGTCTCCGCGCACCATTTCGCAAATCACAGCCAACTCTCTCTCTTTGTTCAGACAGCTCTAACCTTCATCTCCCAAAGCCCGCTCGCTCCACCACCGCAACCACGCAATCCACCTTCGAATACAAACATGCCACCAGGTCTCCCCTACACCAAATACATAGGCTCCTTCCAAGGCGCCCCCATAACCTTCCTCCTCGGGCCCTCCCAATCCCGCTTCGACGTCCACAGCCTCCTCCTCAGCACCCTCTCCCCGCTCTTCCGCCACCCGAACGGCTTCCCCAAAACCCCCCGTACGCCCATCCGCCTCCCCTCCGTCTCCGCTCAGGACTTCCTCGCGCTCTTCACCTGGCTGTACGAGCGCAAACCACCCTCCTTCGCCAACGCCGAGGGCCTCAAGATCCTCGTGCGGCTATGGATCGCAGCGGGCAAGCTGGGCGTGTGGAAGACGCAAAACACGATTCTGCGGCTGGGCATGGCGCTCATGCAGCCCGGCGACTTTGGCGTCGATGTCGAGACCGTGCGCTGGGTGTACGAGAACACGGCGCCGGGGAGCAAGCTGCGCGGCTTCGTCATCGCTGTCTTTTGCCAGCGGCCCGCGGGCGGGCAGGTGGAGCGGCGTTTCTTCCGCCCGTGCTACGAGGGCTTGGGCATTTTCCGCGACGCGCTGGCGTTCTTGAAGGTCCTGGGGAAGGTGAGGCGCGGGAATCCTGTTGGTAGGGGGGGATATTGTCTGGAGCGGTTTAAGCAGGAGGGTGGGCTTGATGAGGAGGGAAAGGTGGTGATGAATTATCTTGTTACTGGCGGGACGGAGATCGATTGGCGGAGGGTGGAGTTTCGGCTCCCTGGGTATTTGGTTTGGGGGGAGAGGGGCGAGGATTTGCCGGATGGGTTTTTTGTTACGGAGGAGGAGGCGGCGGAGGCGGCGGGCGAGGTTGCGGCGCAGATGTAGGGGGTTGGTGGAGAGTGGGCCGACGGGAGCGCGATGTGGGGAGGACTTAGGGGCCGGAGGGAGATAACTAGACAGCTGTGGTTGAGGCTTTTGCTCAGTTACGCTTATGTAAAACTATACCCAAAATCGACTTGAGAGTTGCTATTTATTGGAATGGTTTTCCTCACAGCAGCCCCACTGGCTGAATGTCAAGCTCTAGCCAGAGCACTTCGAAATGCAGGGTAAACCAAATTGAAATAGAGCACCTGCTCGTAGGATCATTGGTACTGTATCTCCCTACCTATTAAATGAACGCATTCAAACCCCTTCAACTCTCCTCCTATCCGTCACCCTCCCCTTCCCACCTCCCCTAATCCCCCTTCCCTCATACAACCCCCTCCTCCTCCAAGCCTTCACGCCACACACCCCAAAAAAGCCCACAGACCCCAAACAAACCGCCCCAGTCCAAATCTGCGCCCCCAAAAACCTGCCCTCGCCCCCATCCGCCGCAGCCGCAACCGGCGTACTAATCAACAGCCCCACGCCCGCACATGCATACAGCATGCCCAACCGCGTCCCATAAATCGCCATATTATCCAGCACAAACGGAAGCACGCTCGCGGGCAGCGTCGCCACCATTCCCGAGACGAAGCCGTAGACGATGCTCCACGGGATGAAGCCGCCCAGGTTGTGCACTGCGATCCAGCAGAAGCCGAGAACGCCGGCGAGGAGTTCTGCGAGCGCGAGGAGGACTTCCGGACCCAGGTAGTGCGGATGCGTGTCGGTGTACCAGGCTGGGATGAGGCGGCCGAGGAACTGGGCGGCGTTGAGGATGGGCAGGGTGTAGAAAGCTGCGTCGTCCGAGGTGTGGAGGGCGGAGGTGGAGAATGTGGGCGCGAGGAAGAAAGGGACGAGTATGGCGGCGTAGATGAGGAAGGCGTGCAGCATCATGAAGAGGTAGGGGATGTCTTTTATGGCGGAGAGGTCGATGAGTTGGCGACGGGTGCGGGGGCCGAGCGGTTTGGTTAGGAGAGTGGCGAGGGAGAGCGTGACTAGGGCGATGAAGCCGATTACGCGCGTTGCCCAGGGGAAAGAAAGGCTTGAGAGTAGGCGGCGGAAGACGATGGGGTAGATGATGCCGCCGATGGAACCTCCGCCTGTTGCTATGCCTAAGGCGAGGCCGCGATGCCGTTTGAAGTACACGGGAATAAGGGCTACGCTGGGGATGTAGAGAAAGCCGGAGCATAGGCCCATGAGGACCCCTTGAGAAAGCATGATCTGGTAGTATTGCGTCGATAAGCTGAGCATCATGATTGCGAAGACCAGCCCGATGCTTGACGTAATGAGGAGGAATTGGAAGTATCCGCCATCGAAAAGAGGGCCGGAGATCGAGCCAACGATCAAGAGAAGAGCACCCTGGAGTGTCCCGATAATGGCAATTGACGAGGATGAATAGTGCCGCAGTAGATCTGTCTCGTAGTACGCTTGAAAGACACCAAAGGCGTTGACGAGTCCCCAGTTATTCACGTTAATGAGGAAGGAAGCAAGCACTTGCAGCCAAGCCACAGTGCCGCCATCCGGCTGGAATACCGGGCCGCTGTTCGAAGATTGAAATATCTCCTTTGGTGTCCTCTTCGGCCTGCCGACTTCCGCGACGTATTCGTTGTACATTTCGTCCATAGCGAGCCAGGCCTCTTTTTGTGCCTCGTCGTCGGATTCCCAATCCTCGTAATGGTGCACCGCGGCTCCAGCGTGCAGCGCACTAGCGAGGCTTGCAATCGTGGGATGATCGTAGATCTGTTTAGCCTCGATAGGCTCATCGGGCCGTGCGTCGTTGATCGCTCTCAGCAGGTTTATCAGCTGCAGCGAATCCATGCCCTGCGAAAAGAAATCGTTGTCGTATGCGAGGTCGTCATCTTCGAGAACGTCTTGCAGGAATTTGCAGAGAGAGCTTTTGGTTGATTGGACGTCGTGTAAATCAAGTTGTATAAGCCCGCTGCGGAAGGTTGTGGATCCGGAGTCGATACTGCGATACGCGTCTGCGATCTCCGCGGCGTACAGTTTGTTAGCTGCGGCACGTTGAATTGTTCCTTTGCCGGCGCGGGGAAGGGGTCTATCGCGGTCGGTGAAGCAGACCAATTCCCGGACTATTCGGCCATGTTTCACGGTCTGCTGGTTGGCCCGCTGGAGATATGGCCATACTCGCTCGAGCAGCTGTTCCCGGTCAACGTTCTCATCCGAAGGTTCGATCAAGCAGGCTGCCTGAAATCGCCCTTGTCCGACGATGACACATCCTTTGACGTCAGGAGAGGTCGTTATGAGACTCTCCATCGTCACTGGATTGAGTTTCTCTCCGTTACTCAACACAATGATATCATCGAGCCTAGATACGTATTTCCATAGCCCTGGTTTCGACGGATGTTTTCGGAAGAGGTCCTTCGTATTGTACTCCTGGAGCTCAGGGAAGGTGATGAAGATGGCTTGCACAAGGTCTAGCTCCGGCCGCCTAACGAACACCATCTCGAAGAGACCCTCGTCTCTTTCGCGAAACTCCATGCCCACACCTTTCTCGTTGAACTTGAAGTATGGCCAGTCTTCCACCTCCTTCGGCAGCAATGGAACAGTTTGATATTCGGTGGCTCCGATATTGGTCGTCAGCTTTGTCCGTTGAGCGATCAATGAGCCCGTATCTTCTGGAAGCGGTCCACCGGCATAGTTAAGCCCTCGGAGTCGACTAAGGTTTTCCAGATAGTCCTCGTTCTTCGCGAGGTCAACAACGAGCGACGGGGGTATCGAGCTGAACTCTACATTGCCATAGACATGGCAATCGTTGACCACATCCGCCGTCATGGGCCCCACTGGAGGGAGAACCACAGTGCTGTCGACCCAACACGCGACTGCTAGAATATAGATCAGACCTGCAACGTGGAACGGAGGGAAGTTGCAGAACAGTCGTAAATCTCCGCAACGCTGCGCCAGCTCATTGGCTTCAAGAGCCTGGAAAGCATCAATGCAGCAGAAGTTGCCGTGTTTGATCGTCATGAGTTTCGGAATGCCAGTAGAGCCAGAGGTGTGGATTTGCACGAATGGATCTAGCCGGGCTTCGGCCCACGTCTTCCCGTATGGGACTGGGGTAACCGGCGTTGCGTCGAGGAGGACCTCGAGCTCTGGGATAATATGTTTCTGCATTTCGGAGCGGTTCGATAGAATATTTGCCACCATTGGCATTGGCTTCGCCGTTGTAATGAACTTGGTCGCCTTGCAGGAATCCAAAAGAGAAGTGAAGGCTTCCATGCTGTTTCTTGGGGAGGGTAGGAACATCTATTACAGCAAATCAGCAGATCGTCCCTAGTAGCGGCGGCTGCCAGCAAACGCACCACGTGCCCAGTCTTGACCGCAGCCAGGATCAATATTGGATATCTGAGGTCGGTTGGCCCCAAATATGCAAGCGATTCGTGCTCTGTGGAACGTCCGATATTTTCCTCGATCCATTGCGCACATCTGTTGACAGCATTTGCAAGTTCGAAATAAGATATGTCCCGAAATCCGTCGGCCGGTTTGTTGGTCTTTGGAATTGAGTAGAAAGGTCGGCTGTGCTTCGCTTCGGCTCTTTGGTCAATAAGGACTGGCAGTAGTCGCTTGCCGCAGTTGGGCGGAGGCAGTGGAACCGTAGTTGTAGGAGGATGCATTTCGGGAGTCGGAGATATTGATCGCATTCATCGAGTCGAACGGGTGGATGGATATGAAAGTACAAAGGGTTGATATGCGCAATTCAGTAATGCGAGGACTGCGTATCAGATAGTTGTTGATCCATGGACGTCATATTACCTACTCATTCGGCCCCCATGAGACGCCTTAAGCTTTCGAAGCTTTCGACGAACCGCCACGTGGAACGCCTTATGGGTTGCGTTACCGAAACAGCAGCGGCGTCGATCATCTTTACCCAAAGGGGTTGAGATGCATCAGGCTGAGGCGCTGGCTCCACAAACTGATGGTGAGACGTCAGCCACATTACCCTATAACTGGTATTAACTCGCGATAAACATCGACCGTCGCGCGTTTTAAATAGCAGAATCTGCACCTGAATGGGAAGGGGGAAATTCTAAGAATGACGTATGACTTGGATGCACGTTTACATGTCTTCGAGAGAATTCGAACTTGCCTCCGTCCTATTCAAGCCCGTCGAAGCCTTATTATGCACCTTTAAGTATCAGCTAGACAAGACGATAACCGGATTCAAACTCACGAAACCCCACAGATGCCACCAATGCCATTGTCAATGACAATCGCCTTGACAGGTTCGACGTCCAACTTCGGCACTTATATATTGGATCTCCTCCTTAGAAGTCCGAATGTTGCCAAAGTATACTGCCTGAACCGGTCGGCTAATGCCAGGGAGCGCCAGGAGGAAGCGCAGGAGTCCCGAGGGCTATCAACATGTTTCCCGAAAGAGCAAGTAGAGTTCTTCCAGGTAGACTTCAGCGCCGAAAGCTGGGGCATAAAAAAGGATACATTCGACGTCTTCCTCAGGGAGGTGGATGTCATCATCCATAATGCTTGGGTAAGTCTGTCCTTAGTCTTGATCTGTATCTTGGCTTTAAGGTTGACGTTTATACAGCCCGTCGACTTCAATCGCAACTTCATCTCTTTTGAGCCCCACATCAACGGCGTGCGAAATCTGATCAATATCGTCCGTCATCGCCAAAAACTATATCCCTCAGACCCTCCGTCAAAAGACCCAATGCGTATCCTTTTCATCTCATCCATGGGAACGGTGTCCAACTGGGCTTCCCAGGCGCCCACATCTCGCGCCCTCGTCCCGGAAGCCGAGCTCACAGACTGGAAACTGGCGCGCACAGGCTATGGACAATCGAAACTTCTTTCGGAACGCATTCTCGCACACGCGGCACGGTGTTTCGGCATCCCCGTAACCATTGCTCGGGTAGGACAGATGGCCGGACCGGTATATCGAGGAGAGAAGGGAGCATGGCCGGACAAAGAATGGCTCCCATCGTTGATCAGGAGCTCTGTTTACTTAGGGGCGGTGCCGGAAGACCTAGGTCCGATGAGTAGGGTTGACTGGGTTCCGGTTGATGTTGCCGCGCAAGTTGTGATGGATCTGTTAACGAAACGAGCCGAGGATATGGATGGCTGGGCAGGAGAAAGCAAACGAAGAGGAAGGAATCAAGAAGCCGAGTTCTTCCACATTGCGAATCCTCGAGCGATTCTGTGGTCAGAAATACTTCCCGCTGTGCGCAGATATCTGCCTAGCAATATCCGTACGGTGCGCATTGAGGACTGGGTCGACTTGCTCCGTAAAAGCGCTGAGGCCGAGAGCGCCGGAATAGACGAGGGCGTCAATCCTGCGGCGAAGCTGATGGATACTTTCGACCACATCCAAGACAGAGCGATACGATTTCCAAAAGCTCGAGCTGCGATTTTGGATACGAAGAATACTATCAAAGCAAGCGTATCGCTGGCTGATTTGCACGCGATCGACGAAGAGTGGATGGAGTTGTGGATGAGGCAATGGGCGTTTTCGCAGGGTTCGTATTGGCGATAGGATTATGTAATTGCTTAGTCACATTCTCTGCACCTCCTCAAGGTGAGCGATACTGCTCAAATCATGGCATCACTTTGGCAGAAATCGACTCGGTGGATCGAGGGCTGGAGCTCTTCAATCATTGATCCCCGATCCCAGCCAACTTGCCAGCGGGAAGCCCTCAAGCCCTCAAGCCTGTACACCTTCTCTCCGCAGTATATATCTTGTTCCAATGTTCCACCATCGAATCGCTTTGCAGCAGTGACTAGAAGCATTCCTTTCGGCTGTTAAGTGCTCGTTGGATGACGAACGAGCTATGTATTAAATCTTTCACAGTGACGTCATCCGGCCCGCATTCACCCATCCTACAGCCTCTTTACCACGCCATTCAGCCATATTAAGTTTCCGAGATAACCATAAAATTCAGATTCACCGACCAGATCCGACATCCCATCATGACCGACCCAGCAAACGTAGCAATCGGCCACAAAGCCACCATCACAAATCCGCGTACGCACAATCCACAATTCTACCCCCCATATCTCGAAACCAACATGTGTACTATGTAGGTACTTCAGAACAAGCGAAAGACCACTCGCGCAAAGTGCTTGAAGAAGAACACCGCGACAAGCTGTACGAGATGCAGAATGAAGAGATTGAGGCGAATAAGAATAAGACAAGAGTGTAAGTTGTCAGCTTCAGGGGAATGGAGACGACATTGGGGGGCTGGGGTGGTGGTGATGTGGTTGAGTAAGGCTGAGGCTGACGGTGTGGTAGAGCCGGGGGACTGAAGGCTGCGGTTTCGAATCCCTTGGTTAGCGAGGAGAAGAAAGAGGAGGCGAAGAAGAAGCTGGAGGAGATGTAGCAAGGCTTTCGGATCTAGCCTGGATATTCAGAATGTTCCTGTGGACGTGAAGCGGGCCCGGCATTGTCTCATAATGCGTGCAGCTTTTGTACCAGCTACGGGTTGCCGACAGTTGGACACGCGCACGCTTGATATCGAAAAGAGTTTCCGCTACTCAGTCATAAAACTCGTGCATTCTTGCTGATACGCGCTGCGGCTTACGAAGTGTAAAGGCATACAGAACGGACGCCGCGATCTCCAAAATGCAGTCAAGCCCCTCGCTGGCTACCGAGTCCACGTTCAATAGAAATCCCAAAGGTAGGTACAACGCCGAATTACCCCCCAAGACTCTAGCTGCTTCTTCTCTATATCATCGACCCCAAAGCCCCTCACTTCGTATCCGCCCTCCAATTCCGGTCTCCAGCCAGCCTAGTCACCCTTCTCGTTCCGCTTATCAATGGTCGTTCTGACGGACACACCATGGCAAATGTGTCGAATGTAAGTTCATAAAGATGTAGATAGTAGCCGAAAGCCAGAGGTCGTATCGGGGCGCCATACGCTCCCCGCAAAGCGCACCATCGAAGGGTCCTGGAGGTATTCGAGGGGCCATGGCGTGAAAAGAACGGGAAGAAGTCATGGTCCGAGAGAGCCAAGACCTGCCTAAATGGTGGACGAGCGCTTGAAAAAAGCGTCGAGGAGCATGGAGACAAGAGTAAGATGGGCGGTGGCGAATTTCTTACAGGCGATGTTCTCCAAGAGCGTCTTCCAGCCCGTCATCAGTCGGTTCGTAGTTGGCACCTGGACAGTCGTTAGCGCCAGAGAATAAAGTACCAGAAACTCGTAATCAGTCATACCCACTCCCTATGCCGTAACCTGCTTTAAATTTGTTGGTAAACGCCGTCACCTTGCCCACAAGTCACCAGGAAGCATGTATTCGTGGAGATATAGCTGTCCCGCGTCTTACCCTCCACAAGCATACCAATCTTGTCCACCCACTCGTCGAGTCATAGGGTACCCAGCAGTGCTTGTTCATATATACGGCTCATATATGTCGTGTTCCCCCCCATGCCTATGGGAGGTCGCTAGGGCCAGATATGCCACATCGCATGTCTTTCTCCCTCTGCGCCCAATGTCAGTCCTCATGCAAGACTGGGGCTTACAGCACATACGCTCTGGACGCCTCAAACAATGAGCTTCGCCGGCGGCGCAAACCCCTTCACGCCGTAGGTCGACCGAGTATAGTCCAAGACTTGATGGCGTTGGAAAGAACGGTACATGTGTATATGCATATATAGAAAGTATAGAGGGCGGAATCGGTCTATCGAGTTTGTCAACACCTGGAGCGTATCAAATAGAAAGGTTCCGAGCTTACCAGGCGCCCATGAACCATTTCCAGAGCTGGGATTGGAATCCAGCTGCATTTTCGAAGAATTTTCTTATATAGTGGTCGAGACGCACAACGGCGATCAGAATTGGGCAGGTGTCCGCCGCATGTTGTTTGTCTGTGTCGCCGAACCTGACTGGCTTCGGGGTATCTGGCGTGCGTGCACCCGCGAGGTATACGACGATTTCGTAGTGGTACAGCGCGGTTGCAAGCCGCTGAAATTTATATCTCCCAGGCGGAATTCCATGGCGATCGCCTTGACAGGCTATTGCGGAAGTGTTCTGCTGCTGGACGAGCCGCCGCCGACGAAAATGATGGGAACGTGTTGCGAGGTGCGGTCGGACGCCGACGACTGCGAAGGGAGCAGAGTTTGGATGGGTTCCGCTGGACAGAATGCGGCGATTCGTGGCTCTGGTGATACAACATAGCGTATATATTCAAGGTTCCTTCCTAAGCGAAGTTAGCAAGTCTGAATTAAGCGATTTGGGGAAGAGCAGTACTTTCGGGAGGCAGCCCATGGGTCATGGATGAACGGGTACAACCATTGCTATCCTGGTGCTCTTCTTCGGACATTTTGCTCGCTATGCGCGAACTCTTGGGTCTAATTGGGTCGCGTAGTTGGTGCATTTTGGGAGGGGCGTGTTGAGACCATAGAGGTGCTCAGCTCGACACGGCGAGCGCAGGAGCTCCGGCTTTGCGATGCACACAAACCACCCCATCCAGATTTACCACATGCATGCTGCAGAGATCCAAACCACTCCACCCCGCGGGCTGGCAAGCCGTCGTTGAAACCAGATCAGGATATATATAGAAATAATGTTGGCCAGCATCAGGTTTCGCTCACTCTGGAGACACTCATCCTCATCGTGAGGAGGCGGGGACCTTCATGGCCCTGGAAGGCAGCCACAATGGATCAATTGCGGGGCATGGCGCCGCGGAAGAACTTGACCAACAAGAAAGCACGAAAGCGCATTGCACGCCTCGAACGAGTGCGGGGACCGGTGAAGACCATGAGTTGGTAGTAGTGTGGGCTGTGGGGAATATATAGGTAGGAAGGATGGAATATATACGGCGGAAGCCACGAATGTGATGAAAGGAAAGAGGCTATATAAGAAGACGGGATAAAGAAGAATACGTGGAGTAGAGGAAGAGGGGGTGACAGAGGAAGGACGAAGAGGAGGCGAGCAGCACTTTATACGAGAAGGCTCCAGAGCTGATGAAACTTTCCGATGGGCCTGTCCCAAGAGGAGGCTGCCCGAGGAACGGACGAAGGTAGAGATCGGCGATGCTGACCCTCCACAGGATAGAGGAGCGCCAATGGGATGAAGACAAGTCTGGCCCGGAGAGGGTTTGCAGGCTGCTGCCTTCGGGAACTGGACAGAAAAAGCAGACTTCTGAAGCAAGGAGGCCGTGTTGAAACGGAAATCCATTGACAAGACGGAAACCGACCTACTCTCCATCCATTCTGGCGAATATGCAACATGGGATAGGTAGAGAAGGGGCTGATTGGTTAGAAAGGTGATGCGTACGGCTGGAAGAGCAATGTCCCGAAATCAATAGTCGCGGAAGAGTCCACCCGTGTGCCGTACACAGTACTATGCATAGAACACGGGAGCCTTCTGTGCCTGGCCGAGGGTTAAACTCGGGAAGCTGCGCGAAGGAGGCTATGTGCGTGATGTGCCCAGAGACGTGATTGGTAATAGTTGCGTTAAGTGGCAGGCCAGGTTCCACATGGGGTCTACTGGAAGTATGCAGACTCCCACCGGTGACCGCACTATTGGGACGGAAGACGACTGCTCTTGCGCAGGCTACCAGGGTACCGCCTAATGGCTTTCAAGGATGTGGGCCGGGACAGAGGAAAGGAAGGAATCCGCGACATACCACAAGTGCCTTCGTTCCGGAGGAACCCCAATTGCATTTGATAGCTCTTGAGTGGGAAATTGCGTAACGCGTCGAAGGAATAACGGAGCGGCATCCTCGCGCCTCGACTACCATAGGACTCTGAACCCCTTCAGGAAGAGATATCCTGATTCTAATGCGAGCAAGTATAACATATGGAGGAGCTCATGGCCGGTGATTCTGCTACGCGAACTGTTGCTCCCACGCTCGCGAGGATCGGGCGGAGTCCTGGCTCCACGGTGAAGACGATTTCGGAAAAGAGAACGATGACCCAACGACGGGTCGATGCAGCAGATTGAGACCTGCACATATGCGTCTATGAAGCAAATGAGCTCAAATCTGTAGAATCGAGAGTGATTGGGCTGCCCGGGAGGTACCCACATTTCTGTTTGACATCGTTGCCGCCTCGAACGGGAGGCGCCCATTGAACCCGAGGCTACTCCCGAATGTTTTGGAGCATTATATTTCCATATGCTTCGATAGAGAAATGATGGTATCTCATAATAATAAACAATGGCGTCGTGATAGTGTGGGTGTTGACGTGTGAGGTCTAGCGAAAGGCAGGCCGTCTCGGGTTGCCGTGGCTTCGCCCTGCTGCGCCACAGCTCTCATTCGCAGCGTGCGCGTCTCTGCAGTCGCCCACGAAAGTTGAAAATGCCGCAATCCGGTTTCATGATGCGCAGCGCACAGCAGCCCTGCGCGGCAGCAACACTTGAATGGCAAACGGAAGCTCTGCGAGATTGAATCTGGACCCTGTGGTGTGTGAGGACCTAGACCCCTGACTGAGCTCTTTGGATTGCGGAGAGGGCTCCGCTTGGTGTCCGCTCCCGCCCATCGACGTCACCGCGCGGATCCCGAGCGCGAAACTGGTTCTATGCGACTTGGCGACCAAGCCCGCCAAGCCCGCCCAGGGGGTCAAGCACCGGGGAGTAGTGAGCGAAGCTTTGGAGGTTGCTCAGCAAGCAGTTTCTGTGGAGCTTGGGATGAGCTTGAGATATGGATTGAAGATAGACGTTGAGACTTCGAGCAGTGATGCGAATTGTCGATGAAACCAGATTGAATTCTCCGTAGGGGAGATGCGGCTAATGGAATTGATGGCCGGGGCTTGTTTAGCGGGCAAATGTGAGCGATCCACGCCTGCACGTCCCGCAACTCCTGCAACTACCTTGGAATTGCCAGCAGCGAGACGCCATGACGCCCGCCGCCAAACAACGGCGATCTCACTCATCAGTTGCCGAGCATTCACCTCTTTTCCTTCTACATCCACCTCTTCTTTTCTGTCCTCTGTAGTCCTCCTTTCCCCGCGGCGTGCCTCCACCACGCGCGCTTTCTGAAACACCCTCCACGTCGCCCTGGCAGCTCTCCCTATGCGCCGAGATTGAGCGCTCACCTCGAGAATCTCCATGCCAACCTCGTTTCCTCCAACACACCACACCATGGCACGCCGTTCACGATCCTCGCGCGAATACACGCAAGAACCGAAATCAGAAGCTACCGTGCCGCCGCACTCGTCGTCAGGGCATCGTGGCATGCACCTCCCGCGATTCAACCACAATGGACACGAAGTAACGCCGGGCATCGAGCCTGAGGGCGAGAGTGGCAGGAGAGGCATACACCCGCTCAAGTTCTTGAAGATATGCTTTCGGAGTACGAGCACCATGTCCATGTTGGTTAACGTGCTTTGGCCCCTTGTCCCTGTAGCAATTGCTCTGGTATGTGCTTGGACAGCCCATGCCTGTGATGAGAGGTTTTGCTGACTTTGACAGCACTTCGCCCGCCCGGAATGGCACTTAGCCATCTTCATCACCAACTACATCGCCATGGTTCCCGCTGCCAACATGGTCGGCTTCGCTGGTTCAGAGCTCGCGCGTAAACTGCCCAAGGTGTTCGGAGTAATCCTGGAGACAACATTCGGCTCCGTCGTCGAGATTGTGCTGTTCATGGTGTTGCTCAAGACCTCCACCGGTGATTCCAACGTTCCGGTTATTCGTGCTGCTATCTTGGGTTCCATTTTGGCAAACATGCTCCTGTGCCTGGGCTTCTGCTTCTTCGCTGGCGGTCTCAAGCGGAGCGATCAAGAATTTCACCCGGCTATTTCCGAGGCAGGCAGCGGATTGATGTTGGTCGCTGGAAGTACGTGCCTCCCCCCATCCAACAGTCTTCAGCAATGCTAACCGATGCAGTGGGTCTTGTGCTCCCCACCGCCTATTCCGTCGCTGTGTCTGGCAGGACTGATCTCACTATTACCGACGGCGAGATTCCCGGCTTCACTCAGAAGATCTCCCGCGCCACTGCCATCATTCTGCTCTGCGCCTATATTGTCTTTATTTTCTACCAGATGAAATCGCACGACAACCTCTACGGCGAGATCTTCGAGGCAGACGAGCACAGGGACAAGGACCGCCATAAGGAGCTGGCGAAGCCGAAGCTCACGCTGACCGAATGCGTCGTCGCTCTGATCATTTCGCTCGCCTGTGTCACGCTCATCGCCGTTTTCCTGGTCTTGGAGATTCCCTTTATGGTTGAGGAGCGACATGTCAGTGATGCCTTTGTTGGTCTGATTCTCATCCCGCTTGTGGAGAAAGCAGCTGGTATGCCCCTTTCCGTCCCTTTCCCTTTCGTTGCTGACGCTTCGCAGAGCATCTCTTGGCCATCGATGAAGCCTATGATAACCAGATGAACCTGGCGCTTGCCCACGTTCTTGGTGCCTCCATCCAGACCGCCCTGCTCAACACCCCGCTTGTCGTCCTCGTCGGCTGGGGTATCGGCGTTGGCATGGACATGAACTTCGAGATCTTCGACGCGGTTGCGCTTATCCTGGCTATCCTCGTCGTCGGATCGTTCCTTCGTGACGGCAAGTCGAATTACCTCGAAGGCGTGCTTTGCATCTTCGTCTACATTATCATTGCTATCTCAGCCTACTTCTACCCTAACCCGGCTGGACATGGAGCGGCTGAGGGAGGCGAGGGAGGACATTAGAGGGGATGCTTGACATATTGCCAACATCAAAGGGAGAGAAGAGCGAGTGCAATTCAATCTTCTCAAAACGATGTGGAGACTGGAGGCAAGGTATGAGGTCTGTGAGTGTACAAATTTGCATTACTGGCACGAAGCGAGCATCTGCGATGCGGCACTTCTTTAGTTGTTTCTTTGTCTGTATTTCAGCGAGCGAGAGATACCGGATTTAATGGCCTCAATGAGAACTGCATTTTACCTTCTCATGATCTTGTTGGCGTTGCGAACGTTCTGCTTGCGCCTGTTTCCAAAGACCTCGGGACCTCGGGATTTCATTCAGAGCGATCGGCGCTAATCCGCGCATGGACTAGCGCCGCGCCGAAACTGCGCACGCTCGCTTAGCGAATTTCCGCAGACCTCAACCGCAACTTCGCGACTCCGAACTTCGACAGCGACCGACCAACCCGACAGCCTCTCCTCCCGCCGAATAAAGTACACTTACGAAGCTGCAAACATGGGTCGCGTTCGAACCAAGACCGTCAAGAAGTCCGCCAAGGTGCGTTCTCCCGTCGCCGCCGTCCTCCTTCCTCTCGAGAAGAATAGTCTCATACAAGATGGGAATCGGGCATTGGCAATTGGAAGGACTCGTTGCTGACATCCGCGGAATAGGTCATCATTGAGCGGTACTATCCTAAGCTTGGATTGGATTTCGAGGTGAACAAGAGGATCTGCGATGAGGTTGCGATCATCAGCAGTAAGAGGCTGAGGAACAAGATTGCGGGGTACACGACGCATCTGTAGGTGCTCATCCAGGAGGACTGGGGAGGAGGGAGAAGTGATGCGGACTGAGTGGAAACTAACTCATCCCAGGATGAAGCGCATCCAGCGGGGCCCGGTCCGCGGCATCTCCTTCAAGCTCCAGGAAGAGGAGCGTGAGCGCAAGGATCAATACGTCCCCGAGGTCTCCGCCCTCGACTTCTCTCAGCAGAACGAATCCGGCTCGCTCGAAGTCGATCAGGAGACTAAGGACATGCTGAAGAGCTTGGGTGTATGTCTTCCCCAGCGGCTCTCATTGTGTAGGCACAAGGCTAACGACTTCCGTCACAGTTCGACTCTGTCCCCGTCAATGTCGTCCCCGTCTCCGCTCAGCAGGTTGTTGAGCGCCCCCGCTTCGGTAACCGCCGCCCTGGCCAGTAAGCGCCCGACTCGGCCCCTGGTTCTTCGGATTGGTAATTGGTGGTGCATGGAATATGGAGTATGACACGACTACAGGTCTACCGACGGTTACGGACGGCGGCATGATGATCAGGAGTAAATGAAAAGGTTTCTCCCCACTAGGTGTCGCTGAACCTGAGGCCCGAAAGGACCAAGGGCGAGGCTCGATCGCCAGGCTTTATGGCCACCTTTCCCCATGCTTCGTGATGTAGACGCTGCCCACTGTTGTGGTTGGCCAATCCACAAGGAACGCGTTTGGTGACTTCAGGCGAGGTAAGTATCGGGACTGTCGAGTTGACGTGACCATTTCTTGTTTGTGATACCCTTTTAGCTTCTCGCCATCTTTGCCTATGATCTGAACCTTAGAGGTGGTATTGCTTACTTTCAGTACATGATCGTTGCTGATATCATTCGAACGTCCTGTGACTCTACTTCCGTCCTTATCCTTCTTCGTCGAATTACGCTCTTACTACCCATTCTTGATTCACATATTCCGTCTTCCTATTCATTGATGTTCCACAATGAAACTAGATACGTGTAGTAAATAGGGGAGCGAATACTCTTGCTGGATCTCGCATTGTTAATCGAGAACAGCACCTCTCCATCGCATATGCTATATAATAGCATCTCAGCAGGTAATTCTCATCCTCATCTATCTTCCACTCTGGGAAAACCACCAAACAGCCACGCCCAAGATGCCACTCAAGGTAGCCCACGTCGTCCAATACGACCGTGTTACAACGCGTTACCTCCTCCGCGACGGATGTGGCAACATCTGGTGGGGTTCTTCAGCCCGCACTATATCCTCGATCTGCGCCGCTGACCCGACATGCCTCCCGAAGCTCGCTCCTCTCGACCCCGAAGCGTTCTATCCGTGGGCCAAGCCCGGAACTAAGGAGTATAAAGGCGCCCTCGATGATCCAAACGTGTTCATCAAGAAACAAGATTTCCTGATGCACCGGTGCTTTGATCAAGGCAAAGCGCCCGAGTACTTCAAAAACCTAATGGTGCGCGAAGTCGAAGTCTGCGAGCTGCTGGCAAAGAACCCCCATCCAAACGTGTGCAAGTACCTCGGCGTAGTGCTCGACACCGCTGACCTCATCACCGGCATAGCCTACAAGCGCTACGACTCCGATCTCTTCACCGCCGTCGAGGAGAAGGCGTTCGACTACGCCAGGATCCCGCACGTCGTCGCCGCCGTCGACGCGGGTATGAAGCACCTGCACAGCCTCGCCCTTGTGCACGGCGATCTCCGGCCCGAGAATATCTTCCTCAGGGGCGAGGATGAGGTCGTCGTGGGAGACTTCGATGCGTGTTATTGCGTCGGAGAGCCGCTGGAGCATAAGATTGGCGCGCGGGACTGGTGGCCGGCGAAGTATGGGCGTGAGCGTTACGCGGAGGTCGAGATTGACTACTTGACGGTGGCGAAGCTGCCGTCGTGGTTTAAGGTGTGGAGTGTGGAGCATGAGCGTAGGGGAAAGGCGGCTGCTGCTAATGGGCGGGCGTATTAGGTTGATGACGGACGAGTGCGTGGAGGATGCGGGCTTCGACTGGAGTCTTTTCTCTTGAACTCTCGTCCCCGTACGATGAAGTTGACACTGCGGTCGGTCGAGAGTTAGCTACGCGGCGATCTCTTCGTCTTCGTCTTCGTCTTCGTTCTCGCCCGGCTGAGGCTCAAATCGGAAGCTTGGAATCTTGAAACCGCGGAGGGTACTCTGAAGAATAGAGATATAATACGAACTGTGTTTGGAAAAATGCGATGTAAGTACTGATGTCTCTTGGTGATATGATGCCCGCGTCTTCTTCGTGACCAGGTCGAGCGCATTGAACGACTGCCCGCCGCAACGTAACACGCCCCCTTCAAAGCTGAACGGAGATTCGAAATTGGCTCCTTCCATTCCACTCGAGCGCCGGGTCAAACGTCACTTCGACTGCCTCCGTATTAGTAATCTAAGCCGTTTGCATCACCGCCTTTCCTCACATCATAGCGGTTGTCGGGTTGGGGGTCATCCGCTGGGCTTGTGTTCTATCATGTTTGTGACGTTGTAGTGTCACGTGAGCTACATTTCATCCTGTTAGTTTAGCCTCTTGGGGGTCTTTGGGTTCCCCGTTGGCGAGTTAGATGGGGAGGAGGATTGAGGGTTGAAGGCCTCCGAACTCCAGTTTACATTCTGGCTTCTGTCGTGTCTTTCTTACTCGTTGTCTGCTTCCAGGGTCAACGATGTTATGGTCCTTGGTCGATGAGGTGCCGAGAATAAGAGGACTTAGAGGTTTGAGCCCCTTCGAGCTTCTCGTTGGTGGATTAGCTAAGGAGGATTGAGCATTGAAGGCCTCGTGGCTGTACTTTACGTTGGTGGCTTTTTCTATACTTTCCTTACTCTGCATGTCTCTTCTGAGCTTGACTTCGCGATGCCGGTATGTCGACCGGTTCCCAGCATAAGAGGATTCAGATGTCCGAGAGCCTTCAGGATCTACGTTGACGAGTTGGTCAGAAATGAGAATGGGCTGTTTAAGGCCTTCAGGCTTTACTTTTACCGTGCTGGTCTCTTGCGGGTTGAGTAGCATCTGCCCATCTTTGGGGTCTTTTCATCCCGTGTGGTTTTACTATACCATGATGGATTTATTCTACTTATGATATCTGTCAATAAGTCGAGTGGTCCACAGATGGATGATTTGAGCAGTATCAGATCATAGAGTGTGGCTGAGAGATACAGGTGATGTCCAAAAAGGTCCTTAACGCTGATTCGTCAACGCCCAAAGCGGTAGCGAGATCACCCTACCCAAGCTTCGTATATCCACATCTCCCCCCAACGCCACAACAGGCCAAGACTACTTCACGAATTATTCTCGTCCCCGAATGCGAGAGACACGAGACGATGCAAGATTGACGAATCGCGGAGGTTGCAGCTGGGCATATCGCGCGACTGAGCTGGAGAGCGGCTGAACTCCGCCTCGCGTTGGGAACTCTAAAGATGGGGAAGCGGACATCAGGTGCATATGCGGAACATGGAATGACCTAAGAACTAGAATCAGCTCTGGAGGATACAAATTCCCGACTTGAGAGCCTCGTTCTCAAGCGATCAGATCAGATCCTCCCGCATCCACATCAGCATCGTCTATCTACTCCTCACTCGAACATCGACACTCTTCGCAATGGCAGACCGAGAAGGCCGTGACCACATCGTCAAGGTTCCCTCGTGGTTCAAATTCCTCGTCGCCGCCAAAATCGTCGTCGCGGCCGCCGTCCTCGGCCTCGGTGCATACGGCGCAACATTCCATGATTGGTTCGGCGGCAATGGATACGCCATTTTCTGCGTACGCTGCTCACCTCTTTCCTCATTTTCCGGCCCACTAACCTGTTTCTCTCCATAGGCAGTCACCATCTTCCTGACGGAGGGCTACTACCTTGTCTCCACCCTCCTCGTCCCCAATGCCTACAACTGCTGGGCATATCTGGTATTCTCCGTCTTCCAAGTAATCTGGTGGCTTGCATGCTGGGCCGACCTCGCGATATGGGCGGCGTCATACGACATCACGATCGGCGGCCTCAACTTGGGCGACGTCATGGAGTACTCGTATGACTGCACGCTTGATGAAGAGACGCTGGAATGGACATGCCCGACAAAGTACAACCGCAAGAAGCATAGGAATGTCATTGCGGCTGCGGCGGGAGTTAGCGCGTTGGAATGGTACGTCAATCGCGTAAGATATTCGTGGACTTGGTGGCTGATAGTTGGACAGGATTCTGGTGATTGTCTCGTTGGTGGTTTTTGCCATTCATGTTCTTCGCCATAGGAGATCGGGTGCTCCATATGCCGCAAATGGCGGATGGCGCACTACTCCTCAGAATCCGCGCGGTATACCCGGTGGGGCAGAGGCGCAGAATGAGCAAGGAAAGGGACCGATGCAGCAACCGCAGATCTACCAGGTACGTATGCCGCAAATGAAGCACTAGTATGTCAGAGTTTTGGCTTTGGGAATCCACTCCTGAAGGCCTTCGGGGGGCGTTGTTCCACGCATACTCCGAAGCTGGCGCCTATGATATAGGGCTCGTGCTAATGTGGCGGCAGATGTATCCTCAACAGCAGGATGCCTACGCTGGGCAACAACCGGTGTACCAACAGCCCCAGCAGGCATATCAGGGCTACGTAGTGTGAAGAAGAAGCCGAAAGTGCTACAGTCATTACTGGTATAGGGACGAGCAATGCCTTGAGAGATCTCTTCATTTCTGTACTATCCTTCTCCCCAAGAGTCAGCCTGATATCCTTCAGCCAATAATCCAGATAGTCTATGTTCATCGCCGATACCGTTCCTCCCCTTCCACCCCACCTCCGTATCCCCCAGCCCGAAGGCCTTCATACCGTACTCCTCTCGCTTCTCCACCCCCGTATCTCCCAGCCTGAAGACCTCCACACCCTAATCTTCCCGCTTGCCCAGGTCCCTCATCTCGATGTCCTCGACTGCAGCCTCCTCATCGGCTTCGCAGATCATCCGTAGAAGTGAGACACGCTTTTTCCTCGGAGCCGAATTCTCTTCGCGGTGCCAACGGGGATGAGAAGGTTGTTCGCGATTCCCCCTGTCGTCGGGGACGACGGAAGGAGGTAGATGTGGCCAGCGAGGTGGGATGGGCGCGGTGCGAGCGGCGTGCTTTGAAGCTGGGACGTTGCCATTGTGGAGCGTTGTTGGGTGGGAAGTGGAGAAAAGTTGGATTGGAGACGGCAAACGCCTGGTGTGGAAGTGGGATATGGCTTTCCGTGAGCGTGACCGTTTAGCGTTTCTTGGCAGACTGATACCGAATGAGCGCTGCAAGGTCGTATTGGTGAAAGAGGGGTCGAAAACGAGGGGTTCCTGCGTTGTGTAGTGACTTGGCAAGTGCACTCCTTGCAAGAGTACTTGAAACTGCTCACTGGAATTCACCGTGCTTCACGATCCCTCGTCCGCATCAAAGGATATATTGTGCAATTTGGCTCTATAAAGTTCCGTCACCGCCTCGCTGATCACAGAGTCCGGCTCCCAAGCAACCGCGGACGCCGCATCCACAATGTCACTGCACCTCAAAGCGTTCCTTGGCTTCAGCCGTACTGCTGCCTCCGCTTCGAAGACGTCATCAGAGAAATGCTACCTCCTACAGCTGCCAGCGGAGCTACGCGTAAACGTTTATGACAAGATCGCCCTGAACGGCTTTCTCCCCTATGCAGATCCTCGCGACTACCAGGGTCTATTCCTCTCCTGCAAGCAGATCCACGATGAGATGGAGCAAGAGTGCTTCCGAGCAGCACCGGGCGTTCTCGACCACCTCCAATCGAAGCTAGATCACTTCCTGAATCTTGAACCACTTCAGCCTAAGAGCTTCAGCGAACTGATGAACCTCACAGTCTCTATCCCTCGCTGGGCATTGCACAGCCCGCGCAAACAAAAAGCCATGATTAAATCCTTAAAGCCCCTCGCAGCTCTACACCTAAGCAGCCTAAAGCTTCTCCTCGACGAACAACTAGAAACGCGATCCATTCTTACCTTGCGGGACCAGCTTCCTCACACCGACTGGCTGGAGTTCCTCCGCATCGACGCCATGTTCTACGTTCTGGTGACGTACGGTGTCAGCGACGCCGTCACCTCGCGTGGCGACGAGCTATACAAGCTACGAACCACCTATACGGATATCATCACCTTCGCTACACGCGTAAACTGCCTTGTTGCGCCAAACCTGTGCTCTCACGGGCACCACAAAGATCAGAAGCGGCTTCGTTACTGCATCTACTACGGCAAGGGCACTGGAGATATCCTGTCGCCGATGCCGTGCAACGTCCGGAAGGTGGTCATGCCGCTGAAGAAACTTGACCCGGAGACGCAGTGTCATCCGGCTATATATCCTTGGGGCCTGAGATTGGCCCGGTGGAGCCCTGGTGTTGAGCAGTATTATTTGAATAAGGAGGGCTATGTTTGGTGGTGGTCTGATCAGAAGGGGAAGCATGGGAGTCTGCGGAGTCGGTGGAGTAAACGGATGCCGAAGGAGATGGTCTGGGAGAGGGTGGGGAAGGGGAAGGCTGGGAAGGAAATGGACGGCATAAAACTTCTGGCACGTTGTTGCTAGAAGGAGGGTTAGCCGGAAATAGAAAAAACTCCGTCCAGTATCGCTGGAGGATCATATAGGATAGTGTATTGAAGGCCCTCAGGCCCGGCTATGGAGGTGCCGATTCATGTGTGTAAAGCTGAGCCCAAGAGTCGTCAGTGAATTCACCGTCTTAGAGCTGAAGCAAACGGTCGAACAGACGGTAAATCTTCTTCTCCAACGTCTCCAGCCACCAATTCAGCGCTGCCAACTCGTTCCGCTATGTATACTCCGCCATCTGATCGATTTAGCATTCTTTATCTCATCAGCCCCAATCTCCGTATCGACATCAATATCCCCACCGCAATAGCGCAGCACAGGGCATTCAAGGACTGGAATCCCCCCATATGTGCTGTCGCAAAATCCGTACACTCGGGGATCGAAGTCGATCTCAGCATCCAGAGTGTTTCTTGACGTATTCAGCGTTCATTTTTCGATGGGTAGACTTGCTGGCGAAGTAGAGCTCTCCGAAATAAGACGGCGGTGATACCAGGGCGTAGCGACGTGTGAATAGATTTGGAGACGTAGCACGGCGGGTGTATCCAACGAGGAAGAACTTAATGACGTGGACTGCACATTAGCAACTACCCTATACAATGCAATAGGTTGAAGGCCTCTGGGGGTAAACATTAGATCGGATGAGCTCTCGGGTACGTACTAGTCATAGATGTATGCCGTGATCGCTGACGACTGCGGCGCAACACTTCCTTAAGGCCAGTCACCCTGGATCGCCGCGTTTCGTATGCCTGAGTCTGAGCTCTGCTAGGAACGTTTGGAGGACCAGGTACGAAGCTGTGTAGATTTGCGAAGCTGAAGAGGGAGCACGAAGGAACACCCACGTAGCCACGGCGGCATGAATAGAGCGTTCGGCCGCTAAAACTGCTGGCAGACAGGATTTGACAAACCCCAATAATTAATTTTACAACAGACACTTTCAAGACCTCCAGCCAGAGTAAAAAGAAAAGTCGGACTCGCTTTCGCGCTCTGGAGGCCTCCAGGCTGAGCAAAGCCCAAGTCAAGCTACGTGCAGGAGCATCAGACAACGTACGGACTCCCCCAAGGCCCCAGATTCGGAAAGCCGGATGCGGTGAATGTATGCGCACGTGACCAGTCGACAAGAGCATCCTTAAGTCCAATGCTATAGCGAACATTTAGATGTTCCTGCTCCCTGAAACTCGCATTCCGCGATCGCGAAGGCTCGCAGAAGGCGAGAGACGTTGCTCGACGACCTTTAGCTGGGGGGTTAGCTGTAGGAGTTATTTTCCCATTCCAATTGGCATCGAAATAACGCCAATGATTTTTCATGTTGAGTACTTCGTGCTGCGATACGGTGTCGAGGATGGCAAATACACTGTGGGCACTTCCTTCAGGTTGCCCTGCGGGAGCGCATGCATTCACGCCCCTGGATGGTCAGATGTAGACCAGCATGGCGCCGCGGAGGTAACTCCAATCCCGACTAGAAGTGCGATGGTACAGGTCCAAAATTGGGATGGCTGGTGGGCCACCAGATGCACGAAGGCAGGAGGCGGTGAAAGGAAGGCACCGTGCACGGCCGGCGCGTGAAACAAGCGAAGACCCCGCACACGTGCCAGCGCCATTCACGAAAACCAACAGAGGCCTGCGGAGACATAGATTGGACTACTACTACCTAGATACGTGCAACAACGTCGATGCACACTGAATCCGCCTCCTATTAATACTTTTCTTATGCTGCACAGTGTAAACTAGAAGGCCGAAGCCCTGAAATGATGCCGCCCACAGTATACTCGCACCCTGAATGCGCCGAAAGCAAGGGCGAAGACCAGACGCCGGTTGTATATGCGCCGTCGCTGCCAGTAGATGCAGGAAGAGAAACCGCACCCATACGCCGAAAGTAATGCAATAAATATCACGAAAATGAAAATAGATTGTGACCGTAATCGTAGAGCGGTGCGCTCAAGACAGATCCATCGGCTCTGCTGCGCTGCTTCCTGGACCGCCTTTGGATTTCCGAGGATCTGGATTGGAGGGTTTCTTGAAAGACATTGACGAAAACGCGCGCGACGGGGGAGCCGGGATATTGATGCTGCTGTTGGCGTTGCCATTAGGGCCTGTGATACGGTAGCTGACGCTAGGGTTCCGACTCATGTGACCGACGGGGCCGGAGAAGAAGCCGATGGGAGGAGTAGATGGCGTGGCAGATGTAGAAGACTTGCGCGACGGCTTCCGAGCATTCGAACGCGTTGGACGAGGGGCGGGGAAGCAGGCGTTCTTGACGCGGGTCTGAAGCTCGGTCGCGACGTTATCGAAGGGCTTGCGCTCATCGGCTGTTCTCCAACCCATCTTCTGCTTCATGCACTCTGCACGGCGGTGGCTGATCGTGGAACCTTCGATGCGGATACCGTTGTTCTCGAATCGCCTGCAGATCTCCGAGCGCGTCAGGATGAGCAGGATGACTAGAAGGCTGATGTTGTCGTTGTCGAGGAGGTGCGGAGCGAAGTCGCAGACGTCGCAGGCAAACTGGCGCATCTTCATAAGCTCCTCCGTATCCGTACAGCCGACGAACTTCTGCGCCATGGCATACGGGCGCGTCATGTCTCGGCAAATGTGCGTCATGAGGATGTGCGCCACAGAAGATACCGAGACAGGGTAGATGGTACCTCGATCAATCCTGCTCGTAGCCGTAGAAGAGACAGTGCCCGGGATGTAGATGATCTCGATATCGTCAAACGGCCCACGAAGGTTGTTGCGATCCTGAGGTGCTTGCTTTGAGCGGACTGCTTGACGGCGTGCAGCAGCGATAGCTTCTCTGGGGGTGTAGAGCTGGTGCTGCGCGGCAAGCTCCACGGAGTCCTTGTGCATTTCGAACCTGGATAACTTGCGCTCCACATCGTGAGGGCGAATCCATTCTTCTGACCAAGGCTCCTCGGCAAGAACTTTGTAGAAAACCTTGGTAAGGGCCCGTAGCTTAATGTCCTGGTCGCTTAGGTGGCGGTCTCCAAAGAATATTCGGTCGGTCTCGTAGTAGGAATTGTCGATGAAAGTCTTTCGGTCCTTTTGGGTCAATTGGCCGGAGGTCGGGTTATCCTTGAATTCCTGAATGATCGCCATGAACTTGGCGTGAAAGATATCATCGAAGTCGATCGGAGGGACAGGAGTCTCTTTAGTGGAGTTTAGCTTTCCATGCATGTTATGATTGAGGTATTCGGCTCACTAAGAGGTGGTGGTGTGGGGTTTGGCGGCGACGGTGAGGCAGCCGCGTCCTGGGTGATTGGGGCAGGTGACATCGTGCCCTGCACGCGGAATGCACCTTTATATTCCGAATCGGGCTCCTGGGGGGCTGCGCTTTGATAGTATTCGCTGTATGAAGTGTCGTATTCGATGGAAACTGATGGCGTTGTGATGGTGGGGCCCGCGGGAGGCGGAAAGGAGCGTGGTGGTTGAGGAAGGTCCAAGTCGAGGTGTGAGGTAAAAACATTCACGCTCGCGTAACTAGCGCCCGCTAGAGGTCTTGGCGGAGCATTGGCCGGTCACATGCCCACGCGAATGGTGATGGAGCCAAACCAGAATCGGAACTCCACGTCATTTCCGCGATATTGCGATTCCTGTAACTTAGGACGACCACGACGCCCTTTAAGAAGCAGGCGATACGTGTGTGGTCTACTGGAGGTATCTTCCCCTATTTTGACATTACTGCCGCCCCTGAGAAGGAACGGCGCAGGATCATGCCCGAGCGAAAGAAGCGTAGACCAGGCCGGCTCAAACAGCGTCAGCGATTTCTCAACGTACCCTTTTCTCCGCCATTAGGTTTGCTCTCCAGATAGAGCAGGAAT
Source organism: Trematosphaeria pertusa (assembly GCF_010094035.1). Taxonomy (NCBI): domain Eukaryota; kingdom Fungi; phylum Ascomycota; class Dothideomycetes; order Pleosporales; family Trematosphaeriaceae; genus Trematosphaeria; species Trematosphaeria pertusa. The sequence continues at coordinate 710,510 of NW_022987229.1, read as the reverse complement.
CATCCAGTTTCCAATGGGTAGCTTGACGGGTTGCGGTACCTGGAATTTCAGCTCAGCGGCTGCGCGAAGCCTGACTCGCGCGCGGTCCACAATTTGATGTAGTCCCTTCATCGTCCTCGCTGGCTGTATTCGTTCTCATACGGAGTTCTTGGGCAGCTCCCTCTCCTCGGAAATGACATAGACGAATTCGCCCCTGGCTCCCCATCCCCAACGTCGCAATTCAGCTCTATCACCCCGGAGAGTGTCTCTTGGAGGAATTTCCGTACGCATATACGATGGGTTCCCATAACCACGCTGATGGTCCGGACGCCTCAGCTCAAGAATAACCCTTCGCCCATTATTCTTCTTCTGACTTGGTCGTCGAAACGCGGCGGGAGGCCTGTTTATGCAAACTGCCGTTGAAGGTGGTGTGGCGCCCGTCTGCGCAGATTTGAGGAGCAAGAGGATAGTTTATGCGCGTCGCGAGCGCTGCGAACTGAGAGTATGGAGTCGACATGGAAGATGCGCGATCACCGTCTTACCGGAGTCTCAGCCGCGGCGTTCTGGTCTGCTGCGTTTCCGAAGATTCGAATCGTCAAAATCTCGAGGTGCAAAGCGAGAAGGGGCTTGAGCGAGGAGCAGCTCCTGGCCTGGTGGTGCGTTAAGAACAGCGCTAGTCATGGAGCGAGCAGAGTGACACGGTTATTGACCAAAAGACCAGAAACTAGAGCATCCCAGTATCAATCCCGGATTGATCTTCATCAATTGACGCGACCTCCGCAAATCAATTCCGCATCTACCTCTTCTTCGATAGTCCTGCATGATGCGTCACGGAGGAGCAGCGGGATCGGACAATACCGGTAGATCTAAGGCGAATCTACCTGCACAAGGTAAGCCTCCGCAAGTTTCTGAACTTGAGAAAGAGGGGAATCAGGCGCAAGGATGTTTGATCGAGCACCAACTGCGAACAGTCTTCTAAGGTGGTTTCCCGAAGCCGAGCTGAGAAAGTAAGTACACCGAGACCCTACGTACTTCATCAGGCAGCGGGAACGGTGTATTTTCCTCTCGCTGACGGGTATGGTACTGATGCTGTGAGGGTGGGATCTTCATAGTTGCGGAGCGAGTCTCGAGTTAACGGAATCAAAGTCGTGCGAAAATTTCCAGCGAAACTTTCGCTGGGTAGAACTAAGAGCGAGGACGTGGCGTAGCCTAAAGGTGGTCTAGCGCGAAGCCACTGTTTCTGATAAAGCTTGAGCCTCTTCGGTCACCGCATCTTCTCTTCGTTCAAATTCGACGGGTTCTCTTGAACTATTTGCCCAGCTCATGGATGACATTCATGCACTGGGCCTAGATGAGTATATAGTCATTAGAATTCTGCGGGCGCGCAGTCTTGCAGTTTGGCATGAGGATACGCTGCCACTGCACCAGAGACAAGCCATCTGGCATGTTCCGCAACACTTTTAAGATCCTACCCAGTGCCCAATCCTCTTCCACATACCTTCTCTCAGCCCTACTCCACAACGTATGACCAGTAGACCCGCGAACGCCGCGCTCGTCATCCCAAGTACCATTTCAGGATCTCACACCCCGATTCTGAAGGCTTCGAGCCCGCCATCCGATCCTCTTTAGGAATGATATATACACGCCCTTTGAACTCCTCCCTCCCGTCCTCCTTCCCGATGCGCTTAACAGCTAAACAACAATGCACGACAACTTGATAAAGACGATATAGCCTCAATCAAAGTCCGGCTATGCCGAACACCGATGCAGACAGAGGACTGTCAGCGCGCTCTCACGATAAGCGGAAGCAGTAATACCCGGACTACAGATACGATCGCGACCAACTGTACCCAGCGCGGATACTGCTACACTACACTACACTCCTCCATACATCCATACATCCTGGCATTCCATTCCATCCTATTCCATCCTAGTCTCCTCCGTCCTACACCCGCCTACCAACCCTCCAATCAACCAATGTACGTAAATCGCAACCAACAGACCCGGTAGACGCTAAACTTGCCCAAAGGATTCGAATCAAAAAGCCCTCCTCCACCACAAGAGAAAGATATCATCCATACCTCCCCCAATCGCGTCGCGCTCATCATACGTACTTGGAAGTATGTGATACTTCCCCCACCACACTGCTGCCCAGTCCACACCTGCGCACCCACGAGCCTTTTCTTTTCAGGCGGTCCAATGATCCTAGCGAGCTAGCTAGGTCGTTCATCATCGCACGTCGCAGTCGGCTCAATCAAATCTCCATCCACGTATGAAATAAAATATTGCCCCCACGCGCCGATCCCGATGCCGATGCAGCACCAGATGCAGTACAGTGCAAGAGGAACAATGTAGTATTCCAGAAAGTCTCGAAGCGCAGTGTGGTGCGGCACTGAATCCCCTTTCTAGCTTCCTGTTCGTAGAGTAAGAGCTCACGGTCAGCATGCCGGAGAGGCCGGAGAGGCCGGGGGTGGCTGGTGCCGCATTTTAGACTTACCTCGGCGTGACACCGAGCATGGCTGGCTGAACCACTTCAGGAAGAAAGGAAGGGAGCGAGGGAGGAATTTTTGGGAGAGTCTAGGCTGGACTGGGTGGGATGCTAGAGAAAGCTGGCGGTCGGCGGCATGCGGTCGGTGGGGAGGACGTTTGAGCTCTACGGCACGGCGCGATTGCCGAGGGTAAGACTACTCGAAGACACTCTCGGAGGCATATCACATACGGCACATCGAAGACGTGGGGAACAAAAAGGTGGAGCTGATAAGATTGTTCAATTCTGCACCAGCAAGCCGTGAAGTAAGAAAGAACGCTGGTCTACAGTACGTGATGACGCAAGGGTATATGACACGAAGGAAAGATGTTTTGGGGGTATATATGTATAAGAAAAGGAAAACTGCCCGCGAGGACACTACAATGTAATCGGGTATAAGAGTGTGTCAAGGTACGACGGTACGTATACATACAACATGAATGCGAGACCGAGAGACTGACTAGACGTAAGAACAAACGATCAAAACGCCTGGTCTATGTACGGTCTATGACGGGGAGTAAAGAAAGAAAGTCCGAATGACTCTTCCCAGAGTTCCATCTCATTTCCCCTGCAGACGGAAAGGAAGAAGTTTTAAGAAAAGGAAAGAGAAGACGGAGCTGCAATGTGCAGGCAGCTAGCGAAAGAGAACAAACCCCTTTAATTGCCCGCCCTCCTCTTGCCGCCCTTGCCCGGACCGAGCCTGGCACTATAGCCCGCTCGCCGATCTTCCTCGTTCTCGGAGGAGCTCTCATAGTCGTTCTCGTAGCCCACAGCCTTGCCCATAGCGCGCGTTGCCTGCTGTGCGGCTCGGGTATGGGCCGTATGGCCATGGGAGCGGTCGTCTACAGGGCGGTGAATGGTATGGTGTTGGCTGCTGGTGCGCGCAGGAAGGGCCTCACGCAAATTTCGAGCATCCCATGGATCAGCGGTAGTCGCGGGTGGCGAGTGCAGGACGGATGGCGGCTGCGCGAAGGGGTTGTCCTGAGTGTTGTGGGGCACTCGAGTCGGGGGCGCGGCGAAGGGGTTATCCCGGTGATACGACGGATGACGCGCGGAAGGAGGACGAGTGGAGTCGGTGTACGACCCAGGCGAGAAGAGCGGGGGAGGAGGGCCGTGTGAGCTCGGCGGGCGAGTATTGTACTGCGGCTGTGCGAAAGTGGTATTGATGGGCGGAACTTGCTGAATGACAACGGAGCCCCGGCGGGTGCTGTTTGATCTGCCAAGAGGCATAGAGGGGGGAGGAGGATTTCCGGAAATACTTCCTCGGCGGCCATGAGACTGAGATACCGAACCGCGGCGGCCAATACCGGGGCCGTTGTTGGCGACAGGGAAGCGGTCTCCACCACGCGGGTCCCAGTACGCATTTTTTTGTTGCTCCTCTCGCAGTTGCGCAGCTCGTTCCTCCCGCTCTCGCACCTCGGTGGCCATACGCTCGCGTTCCATCTGGGCCTCTGTTTCCGCAAGCAGGCGATCACGCTCTTCTTTTTCGGCCTGGGTCATGGAATGCCTGCGCGGGCGACCGGATGGCTTGTTGTTGTTGTAGGCTGGTGGCGGCTTGGTCTTTTCTCTTCTTGATTCCTTTGCAGCCTTCTCCTCTTGCTCCCTAGCTTTTCGCCGCCTTGCCTCTTCCCTTTCCTCGGCCCTGCGCTTCTCACTCTCTGCAAGCTTTTGCTCTCCGCGCTGCCGTTGCCTGTCCTCGGCTCGCCCGAGCTCGAAGCGGACTTGCTTGACCTCCTCCTGCTTTGCAAGGTCTTCAGCGTACCGGCGATCAGCTTCCTCCTGGCGCTTCTTGTCGTCTTCCTTCTGCTTCCGTCGACGTTCGCGATCGACGGCGCGGTCGATGATTTCGGGTGCCACGGCCCGGCCAGAGCTGGCATGCGAAGAGGCTGAGCGGTCATGGAATTCAGTATACTCAAGGGGTGTGAGACCATCCGGGGCAAGATTGTCGTGCGATGAACCTTGCGGTGCCCGGATCGTGGTGCGATACGGGCTGGATGGAGCAGGAGCGGAGCCACGTGATGCGGTCGGCGAGGAAGGCGCGACTCCGGGGAGAGTGTTGTGCACTATTGTCGGAGGGTACCGAGGGGCGCGACGTCCTGAGGGTGACTCGGGTTCCGAAGTAGCATAGAGAGAAGGGGGCTGGCTGGTCGTGTAGGATGAGGCTGATGAAGTGTGGCGGTGGTGGCTTTGGGGCACTGCCGGCCTGGTCGTGTAACCGGGCGCTTGCCCAAAAGGGTCGGTCGGAGGAACAGGCGCCTCTGGGAAGCCTGTTCGGATGGGATATGAAGCGTCTGATCCAGGAGATTCGACGGCGACTTCGTTCGAACCTATGGAAGCTGTGCCGAGTGACGATCGCTTGTACGATTTGCTGGCGGAGAGCGAGACATGTGGATGTGGATACTTCTTGCTCTTGTCCTTCTTAGCGCCGAATTCAATGATAATTTCGGGCTTGAGTGCAGTCACCCGTTGCCCATCTCGGGTGGAGGGCCTGCGCGCGACTCCTGAGGGCTCACGGCGCTCCACATAATAGGTTCCGGTTGGCGTAGGCGGGTTGTTTGAAGCCGGTGAAGATGCATCGTCGCGGGAGACTTGCGACGGGGCCGGTTTAAAGTATTCAGTCGTCCTCCTCTTGACCTTCGAGCACAGCTTCCCGCGATGGGCCTTGTCGCAGTGGTATGTGTCCTCAAAGGTCTGGCGCCGGCCGTCCGCCGTAATGTAGACACGCTCCTCGACCCGGCACATGGCGGCGGTTGGTGTGGAGATTTGCTGCGCGACTCGGTGTGAGAATTCCTGTCCTCAACCTCCTGAGAGGCGAGGTTGGGATTCCCTGGGTTGGTCCTGGGTTGGTGTTGCGGTTGCGATGCGCGCTTATCCCGAAATAAGATCCGAAGCCCGATGTATAGTAGAAATAGATTGTCCCGGAAGAGTTGACGAGGGTGGAAAAAGCTTCAGGTACCTCTGCGGGTGTCGGCGGTAAGGAAGTACAGAGCCGGCGGTCACGTAGATATCTCCTGTGGTCTCGAGGTTTGGAAACGCGAATGTACTTAGGTAGGGGGTTGATGACTATTTAAAGACACAGGTGACGGCCCAACTGAGACAAGGTGTGGCTAGTGAAGGGTAGGAGTAAGAAGAGGCGTCGAGGACGAATGCAGAAAGAGGCAGAGAGGCGAATGCGAGCAAATAAAGATGTCGTGCAGGAGGAGGATGCAGGTAGTTATGCACCGTGTAAAACAAGAGTAGTAGCCCTACCGGGGCGTCGCTGGTATTATATGGTGCGGCGCGGATTGGAGCCTGAAGGGGGGCGCTGCGAGTGGCCAGGGAGAAATTGCACGGTGAGGAGACTAGGAGCGCGAAACAGGGCCTCGGAAAGAAAAAGAGAAGCCAGGCCGCAAGACGAGCACGATGGGCATGCATGAACGGGGAGCCGGCCTTCGTGGGGTCCATCTCGTCTTGGACGGGCAGCGCAGCGACGGTGAATTGCACAGCCGCAACGAGCCCGCGACCCAGCCACGGGCCGGCCTGCGCGCCCCTGCTGCGACCGGTCTGCCGTCTGAGCGTGCCTGAGGAGCAGAGGGATAGAAGCCGGCGCGCAGCTATTGGAGAATTGTTGGGGGTTTCGTGTCCGGCCGGTCACTCGCTGCCGCTATGACACTGTCTCAGACTCGGGCTTGGGCAGCTATCGCGACGCTGCTGCTGCCCCGGGGGATGCCCGCCATCGTCTGCCCGCCATGGCAGCAGCGATGTCGCGCGATGCGGCGAAGAACTGGCCGTCTTGTGATGCGGCGGCTGCCGATGCCAAAGGATGAGGGTCGAATGTTGCTTTCAGCGCAGGCAGCTGAGGACGAGCGAGGCCGGCGATGTGGAGGCGATGCAGTCATCTGTCATCCCCCTGTCACCAGCCACAGGTCCCTCGAGCCAGGCACGAAACGGAAAGTCTTCATCAGCGCCCAATGCCCGACGATAGTGGCCGTATTGGCGGATGAGACGGTGGGCTCGGGCCTGTCCATTCGCTGGTGGGGCCTCGAGATGCAGCGGGCGCTAGGGATCGCACCGCATCGGCCTGCGCTCTCGAGCAAAGACTCACCGTTCGCAGAGGTCTGCATCTTGCGGCATCGCAACGTCCGCCAACTCCCCCGTGGAACACCCTCCTCATCACAGAATCATGCGACTACCCGTCCGGCGTCCAGCGACCTGCGATAGATTGCCGTCCAGACGCAAATATGCCTGCCCGCGTGCGTAGTTGCCTGGAGCGCCGGCCGAAACCGGGCGACTCGACGTGAGGATCCAACCACCATATCGCAGCACGCCCACGGCCCATGGCCAGACACAAGCCTCTGTCATCAGCGCCCTCTCTGTCGAAGCGCGAGGAACCTTCTTCCTGCTCGCGCCGGCCCGTATCCGCGTGCCCAATGGCTGACGATTCGCAGAACGAGCAGTCCTGTCTCCCAGTCCAATCTCCACCACCGTCATCAGCTTTACTCCAGCAGTTGCACAGGCGCCTCGATATGCGCAGGGCAGAAGACGGTGTGGCCTGCATGATTCCCGTTTTAGTCCCACCCCAAGGATCCTCTCGATCCTCAGCCTCGCGCCAAAGCCACAGCTGTACGTAGGCGGTGGACGGCCGCATACCGCAACTTGGGGGCCGTTTCTCTACATGCTACGCTACATGCTACCGAACGCTCTCTCATCGCTTAATTGATTTCAAACCGGATTTCGCATCAATTGGAGGCGATTTCACCGACTTGGAAAGACGAGCGGCCGAATTGGGCAGGGACGGTGCATAGCCACAGATATAAGCAGCCACAGCTTGGCGTGGTGTTGAGGGGACACGAGATGTTCGCAGCTGCGAGACGTCGGAGATAAGAAGGCTGCGGAAAGAAAGGAGCATTTCTCGCTCACGCACCTGTTTCTCCTCGTCAGGGGGTTCCAGAGCGCTCTCCTGTCATTCCTGCGTGGTGCGGCTGCTCTGATTTGACCGTCGCCAAAAATAACTCACCACATATCCAAACCTCAAGCGCTCCGCGACAGATCTCACACACAAACAGCGACTTCTCGGGCTTCACATGGAAGCCACACTCGCCTCCGTGCCCAAACAGATTATCCCAAGAAGAGCTCAACTTCCGGCTAAACAATGCAGCTGCCGGCCGTGGAGGGATCGAGGGACGATACGGCGCTGCATTGGCCAACCATCAGCCACGCAGCCACACACCGCTAGCCCTCGACTGGCCTAAGGCGTGGCACAGCGCCGTGACCTCACCTCCAACCCTCGTGAAACCTTTCCCTCCGCAGAGCGGCTTCCGTCTCACTCGGCTCGCCTCCAGCGCTCTGGAGCTTCAGATCGCGAAGCAGGTACCTGGTTACATTATAGCGTAAACGGTCCTGGTCGGAGTTAAACACTGCTTCGAGACGGCAAGCAAAGATCACCGAAAGCAGCGAACAACTTTGCCGCCAGGCCGGCTTTATCAGCCCCAGGCAGCTATCAATGAAGCACTCGACATATCGTACGATATGTGAAATCTCGCGCTTCTGGTCTCGCCGCCGTATCCACGACCGTCACGGAGAGCGAAGCCGGCAGCGCGACCAGCTATCGTCACACGAGATACGCGTACGGCACAGTCAAGGCTGTGAACTGATCAGTCATCCAACAGGAAGTATTTCCAGCCCATGAAGTGCCACAGTCACACTGCATTCTGTGAGCAGTACCCGCTGTATGGCAAGAAAGAAAGATGGTATTCGTAAGCAAGTCCTTTCTAATCAGTCTCACGAATTGCCAACTTCTTCAGCTCTTGCCGCGAGGCCACCAGCCAGGCAGCTCTGCATAGACAGCATTTTGCCCCGCTGATTAACAGCACCTGCACCGTCGATTTCAAACGTTCCAAAATCTCACCACCTTCCGAAACACTCCGTGAACCTCAGCCTCACATTCCCTTCTGCACATCTTGTCGATATGCATGCACATGCGATTTCGCCGCCCCGAATCCCTCCGGCGGAGATCTCAACAATGCCGTATGTATAATCCTGTCGGCTATACCTAGCGTATCCGTCAGCCACAGAACTCCTCTGCTACGCCTCTTTCACTCCTCCGCGCATTAACCTCCAACCACAGCCCCCGAATCCATATATCGACGAGGCTATGCGCGCTCTCCCGCACTTTAGGTTACAGGGAGGAACAACAAGCTTTTGAAATAACCCTTGTCCAGCTGAAGTTGCTGCTCAGGCGTGCTAGAGGTGCGGGATTGAGCGTTTGACGAGCGGGCTGCAAGGCTGCAGTGCAATCTGAGGCGAACACCTTGGTTGTCGGATCTCGGCCCAAGGAGTATGCTGGAGATGGTCAAGTGGGCGTGGACTACGCCGTAAGTCGTGGCTCGGAGTTATGCTACTCACGTGAAAGCAGGCTGCTGCGGTTCATATCGCTCCACTACTTCCCGCTGTTTCGACCGTTGGCCTCAACAGAGAGGGCCCCCACCCTGTTAGATGAGCCGGACAGTAGGGTGAACGCCCACGGCTTCAGTTGGCTTGAGGGCCACCCGCGCATGCTTACTCAAAGACATCCCATGTGCATACCTAGATACCCACCGCCAGCATTCAAACAACCCGAAACCGACCTCAACCTTCAGCTCGCTCCCTAAGAACGAACCAACACACGCCCCATCAATCCGTCTGTAGCAATAAAGCCCGCACCACCGAGCTCCACTCCACGCGATCCAACCTGCTTCCGGGGCGACTTTCTATCTCGCCTTCATCATCGGCTCCAGCGTTGGGCAACTCCACAGCTGAGCCGGGCAGCTACGCCATTACCGACCAACCGCCCGACGCCCGAGCAACGCCTTGCGTGCCGCCTCGCCATGCGCGTCGCGCTACCGCGGTCTCACGTGGGGCGCGTTTTGCCGCTCGCAAGGTATGCGGAATTGGGTATGTGCATATTGCGCTCGCTGATGGCCACTTGTCTCGGGACTTGTATGCTGCTGCCTTGTAGTTAGATAATGGCGAGGAAGGTGGGAAGGCAGGTAGGTTGAAGAAGCACTGTGCGTTCCCGCCCGCCCAGCAATGAATGAACCCCGCTCTACGAACTAGGCAGACATGCTTCTATCGGAGCAGAGCAGAACAGAACAGTCCTTCCGTCCTGGACTGAATAGTATCCATCTCCATACAGTTAGGTAGCAAAGTCTCGAACTAATATCAGTATATTTGTTACTACCTTGCATTTCCATCGCCATTCGCTGGCCTAGCCTGCGGCAGCCTTCTCTCCACACGAAGCAGGGTCCCTTGTATCATGCTCATCTCACAGAATACACACCGCCCCCTCACAGATAGGATAGCCTTTTCATTCCATTACGCACCACAGGTGAAATGAACCGCTCCGCTCCCTTAACCCCACTTCCCCCTCCTCTTCTCATTACCATCCCAATCCCAACCCACCACACCGCCCGACCAGTCTCTCCAGGCCTGTCCTCATTTTCCTTTCCCTTCCTTTTCCCTTCTTGCGCGATTGACCGACCAATCTCAACGTTCGACTTGTTTCCTCGCCCCGGAATATTTTGCTTTAGGTGCGGGCAATGAACATTTCGTAACGGGCTGTGGATAGATATCTAGATCGGTAGATTTGCCAGCTGGATTCGTTGCTATCCCGACTGCCTTGCTGATTCTGTCTACCTTTTTGACAGCCGTGCCTAAGTCGTGGCCTTCCATATCCGCATACTTTGACTGCAGTGGTTAACAACGCATCACGTAAGCATAGCGGAAAGAGAGGTTATCAGAAAGAACAACGGGATATACAAACGTCCACATTGCCGTACAAATATGTACATATTCTACAATCCACGCCTGCCTATCTTACAAACCGCTCCATCCCATCTCATTTCAACTCCTCGCATCTCCCTCACCCCTCGCAGCCTCCTCCACGCCGGGCCTCACCTCCCCCAAACCGCGGCTCCCGCCCCCCTGCTGCGCAAGGTCGTGCAACATATTCGCCAAGTCCTGCGCCTGCGAGCTTTGCTCATCCAGCTCTTTGATTCCGCTCTTCCCCATGCCGCTCGTCAAATCAGCCATAGGGTCCTGCTCCACTTTCTCCCGCGCCGGCGGCCGGTCCTCCAGCTCCCCCCTCGCAACCTTGATTTCTGAGCCTGTAGCGCGATCCAGCTTGATATGGATACGTCCATCGTTTGTCACGGATGCATAGCGCGGGTGCACATTGACTTTTGCGCCGCCCTCGGTGTGCACGTCGATGAATTGCACGTCATTAGGTCTGTGGTAAAAAGGCCGGGCGCTGGAACCAGTGTTGGAATAGTCGTCGTTTGCGACAAAGCCCGCCACGCCGAGCCGGGCGTACTTCTCAGTTGATGAGTTTGTCTCGAGGGGCTGGACGACGCGGGCGCTTACTGGCGTGCGTTCGCCTTGCGGGCCGAGGATGGGGTGGTTGCTGAGGTAGGCGTTTGTGCGGAGGTAGCCGAGACCGGCGGAGGGGTGGGTGGATAGCGGCGCTCTGTCGTCGTCGAAGCGGTACTGTTCGATCTCGTTCTTTGTGCTGTCCATGTGGAATGCTGTGTTCTTGAACTTGATGTTGGGGAGACGGAGGAAGGGGATTATGAGTCTTTGGACGAGCTTGGATGCCAGTGGGTCGACGGCGGCTTCTCGCCGCAGGGCTTTGATGCCGGCGTTGATGTCTGCCGAGGTAATGTTGGCCCATTGTTTTTCTTGGGCAGCCCGTTGTTCTTCCGCTTCTGCTTCCTCGAGCGCCATGCCGGAATTCCGTGATGAGTTTTGGCGTATTGTGTAGATTTCGTTCTTGACATATTGGACGAGGTATTGGTTGAACTCCTTTCGCCGGGCGGTAAGCTCTTTGGTGACGTATGTGGTGAATTCGTCGGCGCTCATTCCGGGAAGCCAGGGTCCGTCATGTTTCCAACGACGAGCGTTGTGTCGAGCCGGGTCGGGGTGGGGTAAGCTGTAGGGAATAAATGATGCCGGGGGAGCGTTTGGATCCCGTCTCCGGGCTACCGCGGCCTTTGCCTCCTCTTGTATATTTGCTTTCACACTTTGCTTGACGGTCTCCAGGATCAATCCAGCCTCATCCAAGCCCTCGTCGCCCTCGTACGATGTCACATCGGACCGATGCTCGAATGCGCCACCGGGCTGTATATTTCCTACGCCCGTCTCCCTCATAGCGGCCATGCCCTTCATCATCGGAATGCCCAGCTCTTCCCACTTCTGCCGTGTCCGCACATGGTCCGCCGCCGAGTCGAAGTCTGTGACATGCTCAATGGTATCGAGCTGCTTCACGCGCACCACCGGGTTGCTCGTCTGGACAAGATGCGACCGGGAGGGCAGAGGTCTTTTCAATCCCCAATCTCCACGAGCGAGGGAGCTGGGTGTTGTCGCGATGGCCTGGTGCGTAGGAAAAGGGAGCGTTGCGGTGTCGGAAACTTTCTGCACGCCTGCGCCGTACGTTTCGGCGACGTTGGGCCGCGGGAGGGGGTTCGGGAGGGAGAAGAGGCGCGAGTTGCGCAGCAGGTTTGCGGTGGGCGACAGATTCTGGCGCCGGAGGGCCATGGCGATGCGGCAGCCGCTGGTGGGGCGTCAATGGCGGCTGGAGTGACGATGCTCGTCGGGATGGACGGTGCAAATCGTAAATCATGAAGCTTAGCCGGATCAATGTTTCGCCGTGGTCCGTGCAGGGAGCCATTCCAAGGTTAGATCGAATGCATCCCGCCGACATCACGGCATATTCGCGAAAGCGTGTGAGGGCTGTCGAGATTGGTATTCATTTCTATGTCTACTATGGGCTGCCCGGAGCATCCTTGTTGCTGCATCTGACCTCTCCGGGTCCGTTGTCTTCTACCCATGCTTGCATCAACTCAGGTTTCAGCATTCAAGCGGAAGAGATAATAGGTCTCTATCCTGCAGTTGCACTCCTCAAAACAGTGCTTTTCTCCGGCGTGCTGGAATTATTGGTGCCCGTAGCTGGGCTATAGCATTGCACCGAAGAGCTGGCTTCGGATGGCAATGCAAATTCTCAGATGTATGTCCATGAAGCGGCAGGTCGTTCATCCAGGCAGGTGCTTGTCCCAGTCTCGGTCGTCTTCATCTTCGTCATCGCCCTTCTCAGCCGTGGTCGACTCATTCCTGTTCGACCTGGAAAGGGGAACATGTCCCTCGATGACCATGAGAAGCGGTCCGTAACTCGGTGAAGGCGGCACGGGAGGCGCACTTGCCACGCGTTCCTTTATGCGCTCCTGGATGAGGTCCTTGCTTGTCTTGCTCAGCCGGCCTGGCGTCTCTCCGCGTTCGATGGCGAGGTCGGCCAGGGCATCGTCGCGTGCTGCCCATGCCGCCGCGATATCCTCTTCTTTTGGGGGTGGCGGGGTCGCAGCCCCCTTCTTGAGCCGCAACGGCAGCCCCTTGCGATGCTCCTCTGCGTTATCCACCATCAGCTCGATCTTGTCTCCGTATCCGCCCTGACGCAGCCATGCCGGCTCTTCGTTCAGCTGCACCTTGACGTAGAGCGCCCGCTTCGCGCAGTCGTCCGAGCACCACACCTCCAGCACCTTCCGATCCACAATCTCCACGCCCTTTGCCGTGTCGATGAAGTGCTTCTTGGCCCGCGAGGGCGCCTTCCGCTTTGGCCGCGGGCACAGCGCATAACCGCACTTGTCGGCAATATTGCGTTCCTCGATGAGCGAATCGTAGTCTGCAGGCTGAAAGGGAATCACAGACTCGCAAAAGCAGAGAGCGTCGGAGGCAGAGGGCCGGGTTGGATCTGCGTTGGGCGCGGTAGGAAAGTCCATCAGCACCAGGATAGCGTCCAGGACCTGCTGCTCGACGGTCTTGCGCTGCTCGATGATGTTTGCATGGTGGAGCGCGAGATCGAGGTGGCGCTGGTTGACGGGCCTTGCGGACGGCGGCGCGTCCGCGGACACGGCTGTCTTCTTAAGGATCGACTTTGGCGGCATGCCGGCGGGTTGCGCGGTTGATGTGAAGAGCAGTCGCTGATCGTCGTCGACTACGAGCAGCTGCTTGCGTGAGCGTGGAGCTCGCGCCAAGGCCGGCGCGGGGCGTTTTGTCGTGGCTTTGCATGACGAACACTCCGGCCTCACCACCGAGCAACGGCCAAACAGTCTCCCCTTTCCCCCATATTCGCTCGCACAGTGCTCTATGGGAGCTCCCCGCAAAGGTGAGATTTCCCTGCTTCCTCCCCGCACCCCGCACTGTGTCTGGGCTGACAGAGTCGCTCCCAGCCAGCGCCTACGCAATATCCCACGCACATCCGCGCTGCATAGCCGCCTCTGAAACAACCCTCGACATCCGCCATAGCGCCCCCTCGGCGGCGACAGGAGCTGTGTTTGCCTGACCGCATCCCGAAGCTCCGCCGGTGCCTCTCCGCCGCCTGTGGTCGTCGTCGCCATGCCGGGCTTCAAGGTCAAGGCCGTCTACGAGTACTCGTCGCCGCACGAGGACGACCTGAGCTTCCCAGTAGGCCAGGTCATAACCGTGACCGAGGAGGAGGACGCCGATTGGTATGTCGGAGAGTACGTCGACAATAGCGGCACCAAGCACGATGGCCTGTTCCCCAAGAACTTTGTGGAGAAGTACGAGCCGGAGCCGCCGCCGCGGCCCAACCGGGCATCGAGACATAGGCCATTGGAACAGCCCGCGGAGCCCGTAGCACCCCCGACGCCTGAGGTGCCGCAGCAGGAGCCAGCTCCGGTGCACCAGGAAGAGCCAGAGGCGCCCAAGCCGCAGCCCGCGCCTGTCGAAATTCCGCCGGCGGCCAAATCGCAGCTGTCTCCCACGTCTCCCGAGTCCGCCCAGAGCGCAAGGTCCCAGGAGCTTCCTAAGCAACCCCCGCCGACTCCAAGACCTGCTCCAGCTGAGCCGGCCACTGCTCCGTCCGCGAAGAAGGCACCTCCGCCCGTGGCCGCAAAGTCGAGCTCCTTTCGTGACCGTATTGCAGCCTTTAATCAGCCTGCTGCCGCCCCAATTCAGCCCTTCAAGGCTAGCGGAGGGCCTCCCAGCAACTTCATCAAGAGGCCTTTTGTTGCTCCTCCCCCAAGTCGGGATGCCTATATTCCGCCTCCACGTGAAGCTCCGCAAGTGAAGACGTATCGCCGTGAAGAAGATCCGGAAATTGCAGAGCGCCAGGCGCAAGACCGGGAGAACGCGGAGCGGGCCGGGCTGGCTGGTCATGGTGCTGCACCCACCAACGAAGGCGAGGAAGAGGACCAGCCCAAGGTTACCAGCTTGAAAGAGCGCATAGCTTTATTGCAGAAGCAGCAGCAAGAGCAGGCAGCACGTGCAGCTGCGTTGCACAAGGAGAAGCAAAAGAGGCCGCCAGTGAAGAAGAGGACCGAGTCTCATGAACGTAGGCCAGAGGAAGGCGACGGTGCAGCACTCGAGAAGGTTCTCAGCGGAGAGTCGAGAGAACGTGGATCGATGGAGCACGCTCGACCGCCCCGATCATCGCACAGCATGAAGTCCCCGGATGTGCAACATCTAAATCGTGAGCTTCTGAGTGATGCGAACGATGCGGACCAATCAGGAGCCGGTGATACGGAAGATGCGGAGGGCACGTCCACCAGCGTCGAGGAGGATGACGAGCACGCCAAGCATAGAGCTCCGCCTAGAGCACCTACTGCGCCAACCAAAGAGGCCGATGTCGGTGACGAGAACGAGGAAGATGAAGACGAAGAGGACGAGATGGACGCCGAGACAAAGCGGAAGATGGAGTTGCGCGAGCGCATGGCCAAGATGAGCGGAGGAATGGGCATGCCAGGCATGAGCATGTTTGGCGGTGGTCTCCCAATGGGTGGCTCGTCGCAGAGGAAGAAGAAGGCCGAAAAGAAGTCCACTGAAGACAGCGACGAGTATGTCATGCCGCAACAGCGCGTCCCCATGTTTCCAATGGGAATGCCACCAGTCAAGAGTCCGGAGCCTCAGGAGAGGCAGCTTGGCGTGGAGAAGGAGGACGAAGAGTCTCATCCCATTACCGAGGCCCGTCCTGCAGAGGAGGTACCGGATGTCGAGGATGTGACCCCACAAACTCTAAGGACTCCGACTGCGGAGCGTCCACCTCCTGTCCCAGCAGAGAGTAAGTTTCTGATCCCTCGAAAGCCTGTTGAAGATGGTCCTGTTCGCGAGACGCTGGACCGCTTTCAGCCATCATCGCCTGAGACCGTGTCAAAGACTTACGTTGCCTTTGACGGGTCTTCGGAGTATATCATGACTGTTAGCGTGTGCAGTATGTTTTGAAAGACATACCATCCTTGCCTCTCCCTACTGCCGAATCGAGCGCTGACAACATGTAGGACGGCCAATTCCTCCGCCAATCCCCACTGGCGATCGACCAGCCCCTCCTCCAGTTCCTTCAGCTTGTAAGTGTGATGATGTGAATGCGTTGAGAAGATGTTGACGTACATGTAGCTCGTCCTGCGCCGCCAGAGCAAGTTCGCTCTCCCAGCCCTGGTTCTGAGTCTGGCGATGAGATGACGGATGCTCCAGCAGCACAGACTGTTGCGTCACCTAGGACACCGTCAGCTCATCCGCCTTCGAAGCGGAGCTCGTACCTCGCATCAGATGAGATGTCCCAGGATTCGCCAGACAAGCGTGTGCCACCAATCCCGTTAGGAAGCCCAACATTCTCTCCAACATTAGCATCTCGGCCGCCTCCACCACCTCCTCCGGGCGCTCCTCCATCCCGACAGCCGACCATGGAGAGCGTGCCCAAGAGGATTGATCGTAACGAAGGTGAAACCGATTACGAGGGCGATTACGATACCGATATCGCTCCGGGCGCAACGCACAAGGACGCGTTGAAGGCTCATGCGAGAGAACCGAGCATGGATGACAGCACCACAGCTGACGAGCCGTCCTCTGCTCGCTCTCCAACAACTCCAGCTGGTCCTCCACCATTGCCGCCGTCCGTCTCTCGTGCTGTTCCCCCTCCTCCCCCGCAACAGCCTCCAAGCAGAGTGTCCATGGATGCTCCGCGAGGTGCGCCACCCCCGCCGCCAGTCCCACCGCCGGCGCGAAATGTTGAAGAGGATGACGATGATTACGACCCGTACCGGTATACCGGGCCTCCACGAGCGGTTCCGCCGCCACCCAGGGCAATGCCTCCACCGCCTCAGAGTCAACCTCCTCCACCGCAAAACCGGCCACCGCCACCGGCGATGCCGCCAATGCCTCCCTCAATTCCACCGGTGCCTCAGCACCAGGCTGCGGAGTCTTCAGATGAGGACGATCTGTATTCATCACCACCTCCTCGCAAGTCTCATGACCGGCCGCCGCCACCACCGCCTCAGGCACCCCCTCACCAGTATCGACCGGAGAGGGCAGCTCCTCCTCTTCCGCCACAAGAGCGGGTCGTTCTGCCTCCCCCACCACAAGAGCGAGCAGCCCCGCCGCCTCCGCCACCGGAGTCCGCACAGCAGCATAGGGCGCCCATGGGTCGGAAGTCTCTTGACGTGAATCGAGCAGTTCACCAAGGCCGTCCTTCAACTGAACAGCCTCGTCCCTCTGCTAGCCAGGAGTTTATCGCTAGCGATATCGATCTTGGTGCGTCGACTCACTGGTGGACCCAGCCGAACATGGCACCGCCGTCTCTTCAAGGCCGCAAAGACGTTCTTGTCGAGAAGTATGAGTCGAGGTCCGGCAATACCGTCGAGAAGGCCATCTTTGTTCTGTACATGGATTATTCGCAGACTGTCGTCACGGCTCGCTTCGAGGCGAATGACGTCTCCCATGTTGAGCTTGAGCAGCGTCACGAGCCGCCGCCTCCGCGTCTTCGACAGGATCAACTCGAAAACGCTCATGAGCAGTACGGATTGAAGATTGCGAAGGATGTCGAGTCGAAGCAGGGCTCTGTTGTTGGGAACGGCGCCCCGCACGACCTGATCAGCGTGCTGCTCCGGCCATACGAGGACGCTCTGCCACCGGTGTCGACGCGCTCTTTCGGTGCCCTGGTGTATGTCAACCTGGCAAACGCGTCGACTCAGCAGTACGATGAGATCCGCCCTGGCGACATCATTAGCTTCCGCAACGCGAAATTTCAGGGCAAGCATGGCGCCATGCATGCAAAATACTCTGTGGAGGTGGGCAAACCGGATCATGTGGGCGTTGTGGTCGAGTGGGACGGCAGCAAGAAGAAGGTTCGTGTGTGGGAGCAGGGTCGCGAGAGCAAGAAGGTTAAGCCTGAGAGCTTCCGCATGGGCGACTTGCGCTCGGGTGAGGTGCGTGTTTGGCGCGTCATGGGCAGGAGCTGGGTGGGCTGGAATTAGCGGCCTAGCTAGCCGGTCGGTGTTTGTGCGTGCGAGATTAGGTGGTGTGGGTCAGTGAAAGCCGTGTGTGTAGGTAACCCATTCTTGGCGTCCTGTATGTTTTGCAAATTGTACAGTCTCTGCACCTCACGTCCACATCCACACACGTCGTCATCAGCGTACTTTCCTACCTGCTATACGCATCACGTACCCTGACGACCTCCAAGCCCTCATCACACGTCACTTTCCACTATCAAACACCTATCTACAACACCATGGCCGCCCCCCGCCAGCAGCAGCAACAGCAGCAGCAGCAGCAGCAGCCGTACGAGCTCCGCCCGACCCTCGAGGCCCTCCACCACCCCCCCGCCCGCCAGGCCCTTGCGGCCGCCATCTCGGCCGCCATCTTGGCCGGCCGTTGGGACCTCTTCAACGCCCTGCTGGCCCCGTTCTTCGCCGAGCAGCGCGCGCAAGATGCTGCCGCTGCCGCTGCCGCCGCCGCCAACGCCCGCGCTCAGGCCCGCGCCCGCGCCCTCGCCCGCGCCCTCGCCCTCGCCCACGCCAACGCCGACGCGGTCCCGCGGATGCTGAACCAGCGGCGGCAAGGCATCAAGGTGGAGGAGGGGGAGGAGGAGGAGGAGGTTGCTGGGGAGGGGAGGGAGACGAGGAAGGAGAAGAAGCGGAGGAAGAGGAGGGGGAGGAAGGAGAGGAAGAGGATGGAGAGGAAAGGGGGGCAGGAGGGGATGGGGGGTGGGGAGGAGGAGGAGTGAGCGGGGGGAGGGGGAGGATGGGCGGCGCTGGCTGAGCGGAGCCGGCTGGGGGCCTTCGGGCTGGTAGTTGCGGAGTGGAATCGGAGTTGGTTTGCTTCTGGGTGATATGTGTGTCTTGCTTGTGTGTGTGACGTGATGTGTGTGATGATACAGGCTGTTTCTGCTATACGCCCACTATTGTGCTACGTGTTGAAGACTGAAGACCTCCCGGCTGGGGATTACGGAAGCAAAGCCGGCTTGACGTGACGCCTGTATCGAGGTCTCCGGGTAGGAGGGTTCTCCTAATCTATCTGTGTCACTGAGAAGTCCCGCCTTTATTTAAGCGCCTGGAGAGCTTCGGGCTTGACTACGGCTTCGTGGACTGGGGGATGGAATACGTACCGAAGGCTATCAGGTGGGGCTTTACGAAAGCCTGCTTGATGGCTTTGTCGATGCTGTTGGACGGCAATGCTCCTCCTATGTCTCTACATCATTGAGAATGTCTGGCTTTCTTCAACCGTGCGAAGGCCTTCAGGCTTTCCGGCACGCTTTTCGCAGTGCATTGAGGCTCTCCCGTTTTCCGATATGCTGGTAGCTTGAAGAATACGTGAGACCAACCCTGGACTAGGCCGCTGGTGTGGCTTGCTGGACTTGAAATGTGAAAAGAGTGATGTTTTTAAGATTTGTCATACATATTTAAGGATTGAGAGTGTTGGACACGGGGCGAAGCATCTATCTATGCCTGTTGTTTCTGAGGACGTAACATGTATGCCAGGGGTCTTGAAGGCAGGATATCGGTGTCATCTAATTCTCATATGATTCGTTGAGTCTCTCCAGGAGTGGCTTTTGCAGGCCCGGGCTAGGGTGTATCAACGTATGCGCCGTAGCATATACAGTTCACGTTCGACAACACGAGTCTGCTATTTGGAGAGTATCTGACTCAAATATAACAGCACGGGGAGATGTACATGATATAACCTTTAATCTCGAGAAGATATCAAGGTGTAAGTTGGATTGATAGCTACCCTACCGTGTCTACAAGACTCAGTAACTTCCGGACATAATTGTTATTTTAAACCTCTTGAAGCATGAACTTCGCGAAACGCTAGGTGGCCAGCACAGTTATCGAATCTTTTAGCCTCAAAGCACAATATATACGTCTCTAGGACGAAGACTGTAGTCGTTAGTAGAAGATATGATGCTTCGTGGAGCGGAAATTAGGCGTTGCGCCACAATCCCATTAACTGTGATGCACACCGCCACAGGTAGCAGCGTAAACTTTTGGAGCCGCGCCCGCTTCTTACCTGCTCTTTGGCCAACACCTCACTTTCCGGCCCGTAAGTACTGTCCTGATTCCCCGTTCAAGCCTGCCTGTGGCGCTATCTAGGTAGAGTGCGAAGCTAACGTGACGCCTCTGGCGATTTGCTATGTAGATATCAAGACATACGTTCTGTCCGCGTCCTCTCCGCCGCCATGACCAAATACACGCCCCAAGTCGTCCAGCTGAAGGACTTCTTCCCCTCCATCGTGCCGAAGCGATGCGTTTTCTGCTGCGCGCCCGTCAAGATCGAATTCGATACCACAAGCTGCGTGCCGTGCACGCTGAAGCAACTGTCCAAGGACGAGGAGGATGTAGAGGAATTGAAGTTTCGAAAACACATCTACCACATCTTCAACTTCTATATCGACGTTCGAAGGAAGACCTTCTCGGACATTGTAACTTCCGTCAAGGACAGTCACGGGGACTACATCTTCTTCTTCGAGCGAGGAACCCCGGGCGTGAAGACTTCCTTGCCAAAGATACCAGGGCTCAGCATGGAGAAGCAGCGGGAAATAGATGAAGCGCTTCTTATGGCGTTGGAGTGCGATCACGTACTTACTATGCTGCATCCAATCTTGCAGAGAGAGTTCTTCGGTTAGTCAACCCTTCATATCCTCGTTCGATTTCGAGTCCGATCATGTAGAACAAGCAGCTAATGGAATAAATACAGAATCTCCAAGTCCGGTCAGGTCGATTATCGAAATCGGCTTTAACACCACACATTATGATGGCAGCTTCCATTATGTTTACAAGATCGAATTCTACAACGGTCGTCTCTTCGCCGTAGACTTCTCCGGGCGACAATGGGGCTGGTGGCCTTTGGTACGACCGTGGGACGAATACGCACGAGAAAACGTGCAGGAGATCAGCGATACGAAGCCTTTCGGAAATCGAAGGGAGATGCTGCAACGAACGTGCAGCCACATCCAAGGGGCGATGAAGGCAGCCGTACTTCCTCCGTACGACACTATATATGGCAGGCAGCCATTCGGTTGGGATCCGGAGAGGGGGAGTGTAAAGGAGGAGCAGAAATTGGTGGAGATTTACCGGTGGCATCTCGCTGAGGAAAGGATGCTGGAAGTGTGGGAGGAATGGATTTGGGGAGAGGAGGAGGCATAACTTTTGATAGAATAATTCATGAATACGGAACCCGCCAGCATCTTAAGCTGCCACTCTAGAGAATTCCAAATTCCCTTCAAACTCAGTACAAGGAATTTCGAGTTATGAGGGGACAGAGCGAAGAGCGTGAATAGATGGAGATATGAGCATATTAGTTCAACCTTTCCGAATCCGGGCATACTTTTCCTGACCACCAATTGAACAGACGAGTTTAGTCCTGCCTTCCAATCACGAATCTAGCTCACTATCAAAGTACTCTGATCTCGACGGAGAACAAGGGAAGGAGATATTGAGGAATAATTTCAAGGAGTTGTGCGATGGGAAGCTACCTCAAGCAATATCTCACCAGACGCTCACGGACCTGGCTAGTGAGATGCCGCACCTGAATGGCCGTCAGATCAAAAGTCTTGTCTCCTTTGCTCGCCTGGTCTCGCAGGTGGACACGAACGTCGGCTGGGTTGAGGCTATCCGAAGCATTCATAAGCCGAACCAGAAAGGACAGCCTGTCAGGAAAAACCCCGATTCTATATCGCCTGCCCATGAGACGGAATCGGGACCATTCAATAATATTCCCTATCCGACTAGCATGGAGATGGAAGAGAACGTCGACCTTGTACTTTTGGGTACATCGACAGAACGGGAAGTTCAGGATGCGAGAGAATCACCAGTGTCTCGAAGACCGTCAATGGCGGCTGGGCTACACGTTGAAGGAAGGGACCGTCACGCGAGATATACGTTAGCAGCGAGATCCGATGGATTAGGTGGAAGTAGTGATGGGGGAAGAGAAGTGAATTGACCACGACCAATACTTCACATGAGAACCACCACATTCTAAGCCCACGTCACTGTCTTTTGAGAAAAGGGGTGGATAATGGGACCTCGAGGTCGGTACGTAGTGTCTTGAGTACCATTAAAGTCTAAGGCCGCTCATCGTGCCAGCAACATATTAACTGAAACCATCAAAGAACTAGCCAACATGAGGCTACCTAGCCAGTACTGCGCACGTACTAATATCCTTTGCCCTTCCCCTCCTTTCTTTACCTCTTTCTCTCCATCATCCTGGTCTGGCTGAGCAGGATCAGAAGAAGGGGCTGGTGTGCTGCCGTATAGTCGCGATGCAATGGGTCAGGGGGTGTGTCCACGAGATTGGAAGGGGACAGGCTAAAGGAACTGGAGCACCGGGATAGCTTGAAGGATTTGAATGCTGAAAAGAGGGTGAAGCGCTTCAGGATAGGCTTTACCTATTCAAAGATTGAGGGTGTCGAACACACTGACGCCGCGTCTATTAGATCGGACCTGCAATGGGGTGGGGTTTGTTAGCATCTATGATGGCTCTAAGAGCCTGCGCTCCCTGTATATGCCCTTTCCTTTCTAGCAAGCAGGAGACAAGGACAGCTCCTTTCGGGTCCACGGCAGGAATATATTAGACCTTGGGATGGTATCCAGTGTTTCCAAATGCGTTATTCAAGCTCAGCCCGCTAGGCGACTGACAGCACGGTATCGTCCGGAAGCGGTACCTGGAGTGCTTCGCTGCCAGATCTCCAATAGATGCACTTTGCCAGCCTGCATTCTCCTAGTGCCACTACATTCTCCAAACCAGGTCCCGAGGATCTGTCTGTCTTTCCTATCAGTATATTGTAGAGAGTGCGAAAAGCTGCTACGATTTGGGAACGGTCGAGGAATGTATCGCCGGGGCGGTCAACAAGTACGGGTCGAGGTGAGGTGGGAGAACTTGACAGTCTCCTTTCAAGGTAAGCGGTGTTAGTAGGGCAGACCTGTCGAGGCGTGAGCAGCAGCTTAGGTGCAAAGGTGGCAATTGAAAGCTATAGAGGAGCAGCGCGCAGGAGAAGGTTGGCATGGAGGTCGTAGCGGAAGCGGCCGTGGTAGGGTAGAGTCCGGAGACGGCATCTGTCTCGCAGTTAGCTTGGGATCCAAGAGTGGATCGGAGTCTGGAGTTGACATTGCAACTTAGTCTTATCTGCAGATGATAGAAGCCCAGGCATCCAAGAGCTTCGAGGTCGCGGCTGCACCTATCTTTGCCTGGGAGAGGAGGAAAATCGGATACAGATAGGGGCTGGCCACGAGTTCTAAAGAGACTAGGCACAAGGAAACAGCCAAAGGCCAATACTGAGGGGTATGAGATGGCGGTTATTCGGAAATTAAGGTTAGACCTTCTCACTTCACTTGTGACGTCGCATCCAAACACTAGCTAGCAGCCGAGCCGCTCACCCACAAAACTCGCCACCACCACCTCGAAAAAGCCTTTTACTCGCCTATATATATACCTTATATTTGAAACCTAGATTGTAAAAGTCTCCCGAGATTAAATCCGATTTAACATCGGGATTAACTTCGGGAGACTTTTACAATATTTTGGCTATTTTTTTTTATGGCCCTGGTTCGACTCTGGCTTCAATCCTTTGATTTTTAGCATAATTGCCTGTTCCACCTTATTCTGTATAGTGCGCCTTCCCTGTTAGGCTTTGACTCTGCCGTAGCCTTGAAGCGCTTCTCTGTAAACATAGCTCTAACATGACCTTCATCAGACTAGCAAAACGCCTTCTAGGTTGCCCTCATCACCTGTTAACTGCTCGATTGGCCCTCTGAGTTATGTACTAAGGCTCTCCTAGCTACCTGATCACAAGTGCGAGAGAACTATACAACATCCTGTATTCTTGGAAGAGCATAAGCTAGTGCAAGTGCTATGCTGCAATGCATTCTACCTATCTAATAAGCAATAGGCTGCTTTGCGGAATTTGGGGATGCTCTCCCCTAACCGTGAGCGATCCTCAATTCCTATCTCTAAAATTGAATTCGCCTGATCACTGTAGCAGCATAAGCCGCTTCTACCTGAATTTTGAAGACGGCATTGTGGTGCCGTATGGAGAGGTTTTAATGTTTTGATGGTGGCCATCATTACTTCCACCATGGCGC
Source organism: Trematosphaeria pertusa (assembly GCF_010094035.1). Taxonomy (NCBI): domain Eukaryota; kingdom Fungi; phylum Ascomycota; class Dothideomycetes; order Pleosporales; family Trematosphaeriaceae; genus Trematosphaeria; species Trematosphaeria pertusa. The sequence continues at coordinate 686,630 of NW_022987229.1, read as the reverse complement.
TAAATCTGAAGGCCCTTCACTTCGAGACGCACAAAACCCGTCGAATATTTTGCTTTGCTGCCTTACTCTCTCTGACTCCACGACCTCAATCCTCTTGCTATCTCGTCCTGAGCGTATTCGCCGCCAAAAACAGGCCTCTCTTCGTCATGTCTTCCAACGCATTCTCCGGCCACAGCGCCAATCCTCGCACCAAGACCGCCGTCCACGAGCGTCTCTCCAAAGCCCTCCTCCTCGTCGCCCAAATTTGGGCCCATTTCCTCTTCCTCGCGCCGTGCCGTTTGGTCACGCGAGTCATACCCATCGACGAGGTCGATGAGATTGTTCTCCTCGGCCACCGTCTTTATCAACATCTCGACAGCACAAGCGGCTTCAAGATCTGGGAAGAGAAGCACCTCGGCTATGCTCGGTTTGCGCCCGGTCTCGGCATCGACAAACGACTTCGTAAGGCGATAAGAAATTATCGCCAATGCCAATCTGCTTGCTATGCGTTCTGGGACTTCGTCCGCAAGCTTTTGAAGGGTATGACTATTATGTATAACCTTTGCATAATGTGGCTTCAGTACTGCTCACATATTTCTTTATTTTAGACGACCCCGACGTAATCGAGATCGAGTGGAAATGCGTGGTCGTGAAACCCCTCCTTGCTCTTTTTGAAAAAGAAATCGGGAGCCAAGGCGTTTGGCTCCACGACATTATCTTGATCACATGCGGGAGTGGAGAGAAATTCGTCCTAGACCTTACGGGAAGCCAGTTTGGCTTGCCGGGCTTCTTCTTCACCTATGACGAATACTCGGAATATCTGGAAGAGCGTTACGCGGAGGAGAGCAGGGATCCAGAAGAGGAGAAGGCCCGGTTCAAAAACCGGGCTTTAAATGCCAAGGACCTGGAGAGCTTTTGGCTCTGGTTATTGCGTCTGCACCTCGGCCACTTCACGGTAGAACAGCATAAGGAGCGGGTAGGCCATATACAGGTGTAGTGACGCTGCGTCACTCGGAATAGAAAAGTTTGCTGCGGCCTTCGGGCCTTCCCTGCCTTCACCTTCGCTTTTCCGAATTTTCTCACTTCCGCTTCTGTGATACCTACATCGTGACAAAGCAAACTCCTCTCTATTATTAAAGACCGTACTGGCGATCCGGTCTTTTTCCAAAGTTTACGCCCCCCGCCCGCACGGTCTGACGCTTCCATGGCAACCTCAAAATCTCGGTCACCATTGAGAGGAGCGGCACGTACAAGGAAGTCGCTCTGGCGACCGGGCAGCTCATCGACACAGACGAGTGCGAGTTTGCGAGAGACGACGACAAGCGGGCCGTGGATCCGCATCACCCCCAGCCGCGCCCTGCTCGGGATGACAACCGCTCAGAGGACCGCTCAGAGGACGAGCTCCCAAAGCTCTGGGATGCTGAGCTTGACGGCCCAATGGGACGCACTGAGCGTGCCTACGACTTTGTGAGATACTTACGAGGAGTTGTCGATGGACGGGAAGCGGTGGCTGCCAAACCACATTGAGGAGACGGCGGACAAGCGTCGACGACGAGAATCTCACAACCTTGTCGAACGCCGTCGTAAGGACAACATTAACGAGCGAATCCACAACCTTGTCGAACGCCGTCATAGGGACAACATTAACGAGCGAATCCACGACATTGTCGAACCGTCGTAGAGACAACATTAACGAGCGAATCCACGACCTTGCCGAACGCCGTCGAAGGGACAACATTAACAAGAGACTACCACAAGCCCACGTACATCGAGGAGACGGCGCACAAGCGTCGACGACGAGAATCTCACAACCTTGTCGAACGCCGTTGTAGGGACAACATTAACGAGCGAATCCACAATCTTATCGAACGCCGTCGTAGGGGCAACATTAACGAACGAATCCACGACCTTGTCGAACGCCGTCGTAGGGACAACAGTAACGAGCGAATCCACGACACGCAAGGTCACCTCCAAGATGATGATGAGAGCATGCAGCTGAATCCATGGGACGATTGCGCTACGCCTAGGTATATGGGGATTTACGAGGGAATGGGTTTGCTGGGGTGCGTTCTGGAGCTTCGACATACAAGTCATCAAGCTATGGTCGATAGAGTGATCAATGAAATCATCCTTCTTGTAACTCGTCCGTGCGTCGTTGTTCCGTTGACTTGACCCCAGGACTGCTTCAAGCTAGCCTTGTTTCACACTCCCGTAATTGGGAACGCTATTCCAGAAGGCATACAATTGTCTATTCAGAGTTTGCTGTCGTTGCCATAATGAGTTGAAGTGCGCAAACAAACTGTTACAAAGGCGGAGCTGAATGCGCTGCGGGGGTTTGACTCCACATTTCTGGAAGGGTCTACCGTGCACGTCGTCCATCTAGCCCGCATTGGTGCTTGACGATTAACAAAGGAGCGAAAAAAAGAGCAAACTATACGGAAAGTTATATACTTACTCCAGACACACTGGCAACTCTATCTGCAATCCCCAAGCTTCATTCGAAGACATGGCACGGATAAAGGATACGACGAGAAAGCCGGCAATCCAGCCCACCGCAAGCCCAGAACCGGCACCGCCTCCAGATACGGTTGACGAAGGGCTGGAAAGTTCAGGCTCAAGCTATCGCCCAGACCCCGATGATGATTCAGCATCAGATACAGCTCCGAAGAAGGTGGCAACGCGTGCAAGTTCCAAGAAAGATCGAACGATGAAGAACGTCGCGAAGGAGACCAGAAGCAAGGCACCGAGGACCCGGAAATCCGGAGTCGATGATGACGAGCCGCACGAAACTGCGTCGAAGAGAACACGACAGGCCTCCAGCAAGAGCAACAGCAAGAGTCCGATCGTCCTTTCTTCCGACGATGATTTATCCAGCGCGGAGGACTATGAATTTCCGGACCAGTCGGAGCCGAGCGGGCGAAGCCAGAAGGAGAAAAGCGTACCCGGCGGCCGAACTCCGAGCAAAGACGCGCCTTCTCCGGGTCCCGGTAGACCGAATCCCCTTCTCCATGGTCGCCCTAGACCGTCTCGCGTCGGTGAAGCCAGCCAGGTCCCTTCACACCACAGTGGTCCCCGGCGCGGGACCTCCGGCGAGGCGGGATCCGGGGAAGACAACATAGAGCATCCACCTCGTCAAGCGGGCACCGCTCCATCTGACGAACCGGAGCAGACATCCCTCGTGCAACATCAAACGGGGGAGGCAGCTCAATCAGGGGCGGAACCTTCAGCAGAAGACGAGGAGGTGAGTGTTCCGGCGCGCAAGAAAGCCTTTTCAAAGACCAGCATGTTTGCTGGATCAATGGCTAAGTGGGATGCACAGAAAAAGGCCGAGGACACACTGGCTAGCCCGACGACGGTCGATGCATCCATACTCCGCCCGCCGCCAGCCCAGGAGAATGCCACTCAACCCATGGACCGCCAGCCAATCGAGCCGGGACAAGCAAGGAGCACTGGGTCTCCGGGGATTGGAGACGGTCCAGCTCAGGAAACCCAGCCCAGTCCTCGCCCAGGCGAGCGAAAAGTAGCTCTATCGCTACCGCAAAATACTGTCTCGCCGACAATGCCAGATTCAATGGCCCCGGACAGTCTGTCGGAAGACCACGAAGCAAAGGACATGTTCGCCAAAATCCTAGAGTTGGCCAAGGAAGACACTCAGTGGCTGAATACCGTCAAGCCTGGTGATTATGACTTCGCGGATGAGGAGTCAAAAGACGCTGCGGTACAGCACCGGTACGGGGACGCGCGTGACTTGCTGGCCACTTGTTTCCGCCTTCTCCGCGATGATGTGCCCGTCAGGGAAGTTGAGCAACTGAGCTACTTCGATACGATCAAGACGCGATTCGTGGGCCAGCTGGGACGCATCCAGGACGGCGAGGGCTCGGCTACCGGGGATCTCCAGCACGACGACGAAGTCTACACGCCCTGTGAGAGATGGAGCACCTACTTCGAAAACTTGTCCAGATTTGATCCAGAAAACTGGGTCAGTCGGGAACCCCATGGCGCAAACGAACGGCACAAGCTGTGGCAGCTCGTTATCCATCGTACTCCTCACCTCTTGCAACACCGGAGCTGGGTCTTGCTCCTGGTCCTCACGCTTGCCCCCAAAGTCGCCCTGCTGAGCGAGATGAACCGCCTGGGTATGAGGGTTGACGAGGACTGGTACGAAGACGCTATTTCAGACCTGCTCAAAGAGTTCCGGAAGGCGTGCAGAGATAGGGAGTACACGACTGCGAAGGTGGTCAGGCTATTCGATGCGGTTTCTTCGAGATTCCATGAAGCGGAATGTCGATCCTTGGGACAAGGGGGAACGGCGGGAAGGAAGCGCAAGGCTGATAGAGATAGGACCGGAGTAATTGAAGGAGAAGAGGAACGCGAAGCAAAGAAGGCCAAGATAGAAGAGGCGCCCAAGGACGACGGCGGCGGGGGGAATGGAGTTGAGGGTGCTGGAAGCTCGTAGATGGAGGACGATCGACAGGCCGATGAGTCGGAAAGTACATCTTATGGAACTAGCCCAGCTATCCTCCTATATAGAATGACGGGTTGGCGAGAGTCAGTCTCAGTCTCTGAAGGCCTTTCAAATCGTATCATGCAATATCAAGCTATCCCACACGGCCGAATAGTGCCTGACGGCGGTCGACATGCCCCATACCGTCGTCGCCGCCCTTTCTGTGACTTACAAAGCGAGAAAAAAAGATAAAGGCGCCGCAGTGCTGATTGTCGAACATGGGATGAAGTCTGACGAAGCTTTTTGGGAGGCCAAAGCGCGACAAGGGCATTAATAATCGATCCGCGTGTGAGCCAAGGTTCGGCGGTCGCGCTATTCTCCGACCGAGGCCTAACAGCGCGGAATCCGCGACCGCGATGGCACGGTGCATCGCCAACTCAGCAACAGTCATCCATCGTTCGAGCGTTCAGCCTCTCCTCTCTCACGATACTGCGCGTCATCACCAGGAGTCGTTCTAAATTTTGCAGCATAGAGGCATTTGGTAGATTCCGGTTCCGCCCTCGGCACTGGTTTCCCGTCGGCTAGCGCAGATCTTGGAAACTTTGGACCCACAGATCTAAGGGTATGATGCTTAAGTCCATGCAGCGCACCGGATATAATTCACAAGTCCATTATCCACTATGCCGCCCTACAAATACCGCTCGCGCCCCCGGCTAGCGGTCCACGCATATCGCAAACTCCGCTACAGCCCCAATGGCGGCCGAAATGACGTACCCAGCGCCTGTGCTCTCCCACACGCCGTCCAATCAGTCGTCCGTTGATGCTACGCCGCAAGCCGACCGCGGTACCCCGCAAAAGAGCTTCGACGACCTCGCAGCTTCCAATGATGCGCTCGGGGATGAAGAGAAAGATATCGAGAAGCAGAAGGAAGACGACGGGGAGGAGCGGACGGGGGAAAGGAGCTATCTCGTGGAGTTTGACGGCCCGGGCGACCCTGGAAATCCCAAGAGCTGGACTGCAAAGCGCAGATGGGCGATAACCGTCATGATGGGATCGCTGGTGTTCACGGTCACGTTTGCAAGCTCCATCTTCAGCGTCAACATCGCTGTGGTGCAAGAGAAGTTCAATGTCTCAATGGTCGAGGCTACTTTGGGTGTAGCACTTTTCGTTCTCGTATGTCGTCCCATGCTAACTCGCAATTCCAAACGGATGCTGAATTGAGCTATTTCAGGGTTTCGTCTTTGGCCCTATTGCTTTTGGTCCCATGTCAGAGGTCCTCGGACGCCGCATACCCCTGTTCGCCGGATACGCTCTCTTCGCAATCTTCCAAATCCCCGTCGCGCTCGCACAAAACGTCGCTACAATATGTGTTGGCCGTTTCCTGGGAGGATTCTTTGCAGCAGCACCGCTTTCGGTAGTCGGTGGTGCGCTTGCTGATCTGTGGGATCCTATTCCTAGGTCCTACGCTATCTGCATATTTGCCGCTGGTGGCTTCGCAGGGCCCGTAGCCGGACCCATTGCTGGTGGGTTTATTACCGAGTCGAGCCTTGGCTGGCGATGGACGTCTTGGATTACCTTGATTATGGCTGGCGTCTTTGGAGCAGTTGGGATTTTGGTTATACCTGAGACGTCGCCGGCTAGAATACTCCAGTTGCGGGCGGCCAAGCTGCGGAAGGAGACGGGGAATTCAGAGTACCACGCGGCGGCCGATGCGAATAAGCTCACCATGGATAGAGTACTGAGAGTCTACTTGATCAGGCCTTTTCAGATGTTCTTGCAGGAGCCGATTCTCGCGCTCATGACCGCCTATATGAGCTTTCTCTACGGAATCGTCTATCTGCTTTTCGAAGCCGTGAGTCACAGCATGCCTATACCGCTCAGTGCTTCTGCTGACCAACACTAGTTCCCAGTGTCTTTCTACGAGGAACGCGGTTGGTCCCTAGGCGTGTCTCAGCTGCCTTTCACGGCCTTCATCTTCGGAATCGCCCTAGGCGCAGCACTGATCGCCTACAGCGCCGCAACAAACTTCACACGGGCCTACAACAAATACGGCAAAGCTATACCCGAAGAGCGTCTCCCACCAATGATCATCGGCGCCGTTGCCTTGCCTGCTGGGCTGTTCTGGTTTGGCTGGACCTCGAATCCGGACATCACATGGGTGCCGTCTGTGCTTGCCACAGCGCTGATTGGCCTAGGCTGCATGGTGCCCTTCTGGCAAGGCATGAGCTACCTCATTGACTGCTACGGCTTCTACTCGAACTCCGCCATCGCGGTAAATACTTTCATCCGCAGCTTCTTCGGCGCTTTCTTCCCACTGTTCACGCACGCCATGTATATTAATCTTGGGGTTCCGTGGGCAAGTAGCTTGCTGGGTTTCATTTGCGTCTTGTTCCTTCCTGTTCCAGTACTTTTCTACATCTACGGCGCCAAGATAAGAGAGAAGAGCAAGTGGGCCCCTACCGGCTAGTGGACTGGGAGCAAACGGATGCACTTTGCTCTAATTGGACGCCGTCCGCAGCAGTGAGAGCGCTCATCTGCTCGGTATTCGAAGCTGCCATGGCTGCCTGTCGAATGTTTTCGAAGAGTAAACTGACCTTCACTCCGGCAACGCGGCGAACGGACCCTCTCGGTTAGCTGGTGCCTCGCCGCCTATAATTATTTCGATTTTGGCTGCTGCTGTCTCTTTTCTTTTCTTTTTTTCTTTGGTCCGGCCCATTTCTAAGACGGTGTGTATAGCTCTCTGGTATAGCAATTTGACAGTTACTGATATGAAGTAGATCTACCACTCAAAGATCGATCTGCCGTCAAAATGAATACGTCCGCGCCAGCCTCCTCCGCCCCGTCCGCTGCGCCCAGCGGCAGCAGCAACAACAGCAACAGCAACAGCAACAGCAACAGCAACAGCAACAGCAGCGGCAGCAGCAGCAATGCTGCTCCGCCACCGCCTCCACCGCCGCCGGGCCCACCCCCGCCGATTCCGCCACCGCCCCCCGGCCACCCGCAGCGGGTGACGTGCGACGCCAAGGGCCTCCCGGACCCACGGCGGGATATGTTCCTTTGCTGCTCCTGCCCCGAGGGCAGAGCGAACTGCTTCCGCCGGGCGGCGTCGTGCCCCGGCTGCGGGCACCGGGAATGTCACCGGTGCGATTGGTACCTGTGGGCTACGGCCCAACCGTGAGCGGCAGCCACAAGCCAGACACACTCGAGCCTAGGCTCACCACCGGCATCGTACGGAATTCGGATGTAGCTAGTACTTCAGCTTGGGGTCGGATGCTTTTTGCCTTTCTTTCCGAGTGCGCAATGGGCGCTGGGCGGTAATAAAAGTTTTTCTTCATCAGACATGAACACTTCTCCTTTGCTATGTGATATGCGCCTTGTATGATCGAGTGACCTTACCATGTATGACTTCCCGAACGTATTCAGGCTCTGATTTGCAAGAACGGAAGCTTCGTGAAAAATTAGACAAAGAAATTCACTTTCCATGGTGTTCGACCGGTGTGTTCAGCTTGTCTTACGGGTTGACGCAGAAGCAAACATGCAAAACGCTTAAAGCCAGTCCCACAGCCACCACGCTTCTCGCAACGCATCGACACTCCCAGCATCACCATGGTCTATCGTGTTCATTCTGCGATCAGCAAAGCGGCCGCGATACGCCGCCGCAACCACCAAATCCCTCGCAAGCGCCCCACCAAATTCCCTCCTCACAAACCCACCTCCCGCGGTGTTGCTCGTCCAGTTTCTCCTCCAACGCCCAAGAACCGCCCCGTCCCCTCCCCAGAAACGAGGAAGAAGGAGCCGAAACCCTCCAAATCCTCCACCCCTGCCCGTGGTGAGAACCGTACCACTCTCCCTGGAGTTGACACCGCAAACCTCAACGCCTGGCCCGTCCGCCGCATCCTCGCCTCTCGCAAGAAACCCGGCGACCCCTCCAGCACCGAATACAAAGTACAATGGGACAGCAGCTGGGAGGAAGCCTCGACGCTCCGGGGCACCGCGCTGCAAGAGTGGAAGGACGCAGCAGAGAAGGAGGACACGTTTGAGTATGTCGCGCAGGACGGCGGAAAGTGGGAGGTGCTGAAGGACGAGCATTGGCTGGAGAACGATAGCGAGGACTCGCAGTGGGAGATGTGGATGGCGATCTGGCGCAACGCTATTGAGGAAGGGGAGAAAAACTGGTTTGCTACGCTGAAGGAGAATGACTTCGCTTTTGCGGACGAGGCCGAGGAGAAGAAGGCCGCATATCTCGCGGGGAAATGCGGCTTGGATAGGCCGGGCTCTGCGATGGAGGTGCTGGCTGCTGCTTGGAAGGATGGTAAGGAGAACTCACTACGGCTACGGAATGATCGGATTGTCTACGCAGACATCAAAGTCCGTTTCGTCGGCCAACTCGACCCTTGGTACGACGACGACGATATCGAAACCGCATCCCACGACCCAACGCCTAAGCCACACCCTGCCCTCACCGTCGCACACGTTATACGCTCCCTCCACACGAACGCCTACTCGCAGCTCCGCTCAGACGCCTTCAGCCGCAACCACGGCACATACGCCAACTGCACGCACTGGCGAGCCGTCACGAAGAATCTCATCCACACGGCTCCATTCATGTTCCGCAGCGGCACATGGACGCAGCTTCTTGCGCTGCTGCTGCTGGGCGGCAAGACGCTCAAAGCGGAGTTGGAGGCTGTGGGTGTTCGAGTCAAAGAGGACTGGAGTTTCAGGGCGAGGGAGTACTGCATGCATATGTACTATGAGCGGATTGTGGACGATCGGCCGATTCATGATATACAGGAGACGTTTTTGTGTTTGAGGGAGTTCTTTAGGGAGCTGGGGCCGGATGAGGAGGAGAAGAGGGGGGAGACGGCTGCGCAGGATATGGATGAGAGAGAAGGCAAGAATGGAGGGACGGCTGGGCTAGATATTGGTGAGATTGACAGCTTCGATATCACGCAGGTTCCGGCTTCTGACTACGCCTCGTGTCGTCCTCGCAAATTCGACAGCCGCCTTTGCCTTGATGAGATCGACGACAAAGCCGGTGCGCCGAAAAGAACTCCGTCCGGTCGCTCCGAGCCCGTCATCTATGCTTCCACTTCGAACTCACGCAATGGCATCAATCCTGCCCTATCTCCAGCCAGCGAGCGTAGTGACCTCTTTGTCCCAGACACCAACTCCGACGCCTCTACCACCGACCCCACCTCACTCTCATCTCTCGAAGAAGTCGATGACCAGGATATCGATGGACCCATACACGCACATGTTGGTGGGCGGGGAGAGCGGGGTCGCTCGTATACACACAACACGTCGAAGCCGAAGGCAGTCCAGGATGAGAAGGAGGCGCTTGAGGCGCGTCTGGCAGCGATCTACATGCGGGAGGCCAGTGAGCGGATAGCAGAGATGGTGCAGCAGGAGACAGTGCGGAACTCTGCAAAGCGGGCTTATGGCTCTATGGACCTTGCGTGTTCCCAAGAAAGAGAGAAGAAGGGGCGTTTTGAGTAGAGGAAAACGGTACTTTGAAGCGTATTACTGGGCTTACAGACCTTCAACAGATATTCCGAAATGATACTTTGCTTGTTCGTGATGTTCTATTTCTGATGACGCAATATGTGTTATCGCTGCGGCGACTTGATAGCCCAGTGTCTGCGGTGAGTGCCAAGACTGCGCCTAGAGAGACTGACCGTAAGTCGCCCAGCAGCCCACCACACTCTTTCCCAAAGGCTTTCAAAACAGCACCGCCTTCTACCCGCTGTACAATCGGTTACAGCCCACGCAAGAGAACACGGAGCGAAGAGACAAGTTTGTCAAGAAGCTTAACTCTTGTCAGCTGCAGCCCTACAACATGTCTCTCCTACAGTTCCTCTGCGATACGCTCTACTACATCACAAACCTCTTCGGGAAGTTCCGCGACCAATCTCCCTCTACCTCCGCAGACACAACTGGAGCCCTCCCGCCTCGCGCTCTCGCGATCAAGCGAAAGCTTGGTCTGCTTCGCCGCCTCTTCCTCACCCTCGTCGACGGCGAGTACCGCCAGGTGATCGACGACTACTCACAGATCTCTCCTCCGGAGCGCCTCCTCCCCGCCGACCTCACTATATGGAAGCTGCACCCAGCGAGCCCCTTCCGCTACTTGCGCGCCGGCGATGACGAACTCGCCCCTCCCCACATACGGTCCGCCTACAAGCTGCTCAATCTGTGCGATGCCAGCCTCTGGGTGACCATCAAAGCAGCCACGAAGGCCTTCAAAGACACCGGTGTAGCGGTGGCCTGGTATCTCGTCCAGCCCCAGCCCCAGCTCATCTTCGTCGACGAAGACCAGGAGCCGGTGATCACGACCCACTCGGTATTCGTCGTCTCCGATACGATGGACGGCGCTAGATACGTCGCCGACTTCACCATCGAGCAGTTTGGGCACGACGCCGGCGCGTGGTTCGGCACCTGGGCGGAGTACACGGAGCGCTTCACCGCTGGTGCCGAGACGTGGCAAAGGCATTTACGCTCGGAGCGGAAAGAGATCAACGAGCAGATGAAGATGGAGGAGTACTGGGCACAGGGAAGAAAGACTTTGCGGGTTGTGCTTGCGGGCTTGGACTGGGCAGACTTCGAGCGCATGAGCGACGAGCGCCGCCAGTTTGTTGAGGAAGAGATGGTCGTGCGGGTGGAAGAGATGATTGGCAAGTACCACAAGCAGCCCGGGAACTGATTTGTTCCGCCTGCGGTTTGCCGGTGCCATTTGCTAGGCGAAATCGCAGCATTCGAGATGCTCGGTGGAGGACGGCGAGACACTCCAGGCTACGATTAGCCAGCTGAAGTCCCCAAGGTCACGAGTACTGTGATGAACGACCACCTCTCTAAAACGACGGCGGAAAAGCGAGGATTCAAGGAGCTGTACCCGGTAGTGGAGAATCTCGGTCGGAGGATGGAGGATTGGAAAAAGAGATTGGAATAGTCATGTCTCTATAATGGATGCACGACCGCGGATCCAATCGACATCGATTACCCTCTAAAGTTTCTCGGGTTCCTTGGTGTGATTGTGAAGGTGAAGTCCGAAGCGTGATTGATTTTGACGCATGCCAGAATCCGATGTTTGATCCGCAGATTCCATCCCGAACATCGACAAACCAACGACACGGCATAACACACAACTCGATTCGAGGAAACGACAATCACAATCACTGCGTGACCGCACAAGCACAATTTCACAATCGAATCGAAATGGAGATAAAAGAATCACTTTTGGCGGGCAGAATTGGAAAATATCGGCAACTCGAAGAACATTGACCATGGCGAATTCACCTTTCGCGGGCGCTCTATTGCCCGACAAAGAGCAGGGCAATGGAGAGCCCTTCGTTTATTTTCTTTTTTATATACGCAACTTCAACTGCGACTGCGACTGCGACTGCTTTGCGCCAACCGAAAGCCTTCGAAGATCCGATACACGAAGCTCCAACTGCGACCCCCATAGCACTCTACGCAAGCGCCTACTATACTATCCGGCCCTCGATCGACCGTGCGAAACCTCCAGCCAAGACGCTCAGAACATGGCCAGCCCAAAAGGAAAAGGGAAAGCGCCCGCCGCCGCCTCGTCCTCCTCCGCCACCCCCTCGATCCCCCTCCCCACCAGACTCCAGCGAAAGCTAGCGCCCTTCCGCAAAGCAGCCCTCGGCATCGCAGAGGGCATCCAGTCCACAGCGGAGTCCGCGATCACCGACATCGTCCGTCAAGACCCGGCCTACGACCACCTCCTCCCAAAGTCCACGTACTACAAGTACGTCGAGGACGACGTCACGTTCTACGAGGTGACGAGAGAGCCGCGGGCATCAGGTGCAACGGACTGCAAGGGCTCGGTTGAGGCAAGCTTGTGGCGTGGTGCGATCATGCATACGAACTGCCAGAAAGCGGTATATTGTCTCCTGGAAAAGGTCCGGGAAGTACTGAGCGGTAAGTTAAGTCCTGTTCGCATTCTCTCCCTCGCGCGATCAACGGAGCGCTAATACATACAACGATAGGCGACCCTGACGTCGAGCAAGTCGACTGGCTCCAGCGCGTCATCCAGCCGACGAACGTCTTCTTCCCATCCGATCGCGACGACGAGGTCCCTATATACACGCACGACATCATGCGCATCAAGTCTCGGCAGGGGTCGTTCTTCGTGCTAGATGTCACGTTCGACCAGTTCGGCCTCGAGAAGTGGTTGTTTACCATGAAGGAGTACAACGACCTCGAGCTTATACAAGTCATGCGCCCCAACAAGGTCAAGGAGGACGCCGTGATTGCTGAGCTGCTGAAGCAGGGACCGGGGCTGCCGGCGGTAAAGGCTGGAGTTGAGCGGGCGATGGCGGAGGCTGAGACTGAGTGGGCGAAGGAGGGTGTTAGGTGGGAGAACTTCGAGACGCTGACGGATCATCAGCGAGAGCGACTGCTGAGCGGTCTGGCTGATAGGGTGCAGCAGCGCGTTGTGGAGGCGAGGACCTCTGCTCCTTGAAGGATGTACAGCCTTGAAGAAGGATATACAGCCCTGAAGAAAGACACACAGACAACTATATAGAGGGTTGGGGTGTGAGGGAGATAACATACACTGAATGCTTGACGTTGGTCAGAGACTTGGGTGAGATACCCCTAGGGCGAGTCTAATTCCTTCAAGATATCTTTTAATATGCATTCTTGATTGAGTACGATGACCATTGCGTGCCGCGCTACAGTAGGTTAGCAATACCAGCATACGCATGTGAACAACTAGCCCCTATCGCTCACATCTGCTTCACCGTCCTCTGACCCTGATACCTCCACGGCTTCTTAAAGAACTTCTCCGGCTCATCCCTCGCCCCCTCATTCCAATACTCATACTCAATCCACGCATCCTCAGTCATCTGCTCCTCCATCAGCGCCAACCACCTTCCCAACTCCGGCGCCAGCGGTATAACGCCTGTCTCAAGCACATACTGCTCCCAGAGCTTCAGGAGCTCATCGAACACTGCTTTATACTCCGGCTTTTCCGCCAGGTCGTAAACCTCGCCAGGATCCGCACGCAAGTTATACAGCTGCCACTTCTCCGTCCCGCGCGGCTTCGGGATGAAAACGATCTTGAAGTCGCCCTTGCGCACCGCCGCACGCCCACACGTCTCCCAGCCTTGGATGAAGTCCTCGGCGTGGATGCGCGGCGCACTACCCGTGATGAACGGCATCATGGACTTTCCGCGCATCCCCACGATCTCGCGTCCTTGGTAGCTCGGCGCTGGATGCTTCACACCAGCCATGTCCAGCACCGTGGGCATAATATCCATAATCGTCGCAAACGTATCCGATACGCTATTCTCCCTGCCCTCCTGCAACACGCCCTGCGGGAATTTCGCCAGGCAAGGCACTCTCACGCCGCCCTCCGTCGTATACGCCTTGTACAGCCTACTCGGCGCGGTCGCCGCTTGCGCCCATCGGGGCCCGTACCATATGAACGAGTTCCCGTTGCCGAGATTCTCCAGGCTGTTGTCGTAGTACTTCTGCAGGTGCTGCATCATCTGGCCCTGCACGATGGGATACGATTCGTACGCTGCGCCCTCGGCGCCGTTGTCGGACATGAAGCAGATGAATGTGTTGTCGAGCTCGCCGATGGACTCGAGGTGCGCGATGACGCGACCAACGTTGTGATCGATGCAAGACACCATGCCGGCGAAACATTCCATCGCGCGACTCGACATCTTCTTCTCGAAGTCGCTCATATCGTCCCACTTCTTCACCTCGTCGGCGACGACAGGGTGTGGTGTTACATCTTGTGGGATCATGCCTAGATCTTTGAGGCGCTGCAATCTCTTCTCCCGCAGCGCATCTGGACCGTCGTCGTACAGGCCACGATGCCTCTTGATGAACTCTTGCGGAGCTTGCAGCGGCCAGTGCGGGGCTGTGAAAGGTAGGTATGCGAAGAATGGCTTCTCGCCTTTTGGGTTTTCGTCTTTCCATTCCTTCAGGTAGTCGATGAGCTTGTCGCCGTAGCCGTTGCTCGAGTACCAGCCGTCGGGAAGCTTGCGCACATACTCTCCGTTTTCGGAGTGCAGCGCGATGAACGACATCGTCATGAAGTCGGGTATGTTGTCGCCGGCAGCTTTGTCGAGTTGTGGCTCGTATGCATAATGGTTGCTAGGGGGTGCCAAGTTAGTGAATGGAAGAATCACGTGAAAAGTGGCCATTAGATGCAGTCGAAATTCTACGGAGCACGGAGTTAAGTAGCTCCGATTATTACGCAAAGTAAAATTTTGCGCTGGAAGAAAATTTTTTCAAGCTCAAGGTGAAGGCGCTTTAGTGAAAGGCGGCGCCGCCGCGCGCCAAGACCTTAGTGAACTCACCTGCAAGCAGGAAGGTGCGCGAAAGATTTTTCAAAGCCTCGGACTTTGGGTGAGCGGTCTGGTGTGAGCCCTAAATGCCACTTTCCGGACATGAGGGTCGCATAGCCAGCATCGCGGAGGACTTCGCTCACTGCACGTGATCTTAGCTTCCGGACCACAGAGACGTACAGTAGTTGGAATGTTCCAATGCTCAGATGCCTTTTCGATCTGATTCCTGGAATAAAATATTCCTCATAGAGCTTTCTTTTACGGCGTGTAGATATATGAAATGTTGACATACCCGCTACCACTCGCTCATTCAGATATCCTTCGTACCCGGGCATGCCTCTCTGGGGAGCGGTAGACATCTTTCCATTCGGATCGTTCTGTCCGGAGATGTTGGTCCATTCAATCAGATTCCCCAGCCCTGCAATGTGATGATCCGTTCCCGTCATGAGCATCGCTCGAGAGGGCGAACATGCTGCCGCGGCATGGAAATCTGTAAAGCGTACGCCTTGCTTTGCAAGCTGTAAAGACGTGTTAGCCCCTGGGGTATATCCCAAAGTCCTCTCTGAGCTCCTGAATACTAGGAAGTAGCACCGGCCCAGAGGGATACCTGAATGAAAGTTGATTACCTTGTCTAGATTCGGGGTTTCGATCTCTCCGCCAAAGCATCCAATATCACTAAACCCCAGATCATCAGCCAAGACGATAAGGAAATTGGGGCGCTTCTTGTCCGCCATTGTGACTGCCTCGGGTAGTCTGTGCGTATGGTGGGTGTCTGGGGAACGACCTCGATGACCGTGAAACCAAATGAAAGGTACTCGAACAACTTCGGAGTCTTGGGTTGAGGTGGGAATAAGCTCGAATTAACACGAATGGCGACCCAAAAGCTTCCTAAATTGGTATTCCGTACCGTTCCCTCCCCGCCAATGGCCTCGAGTATAGTGGAGCTCCCCCGCCGTTGCTCCCCGCGCAACCCCTGATGCACCAAACGCTCCCAGGTTGTACAGTACATGCAAAGCTCTTGCTCGTTCTTCCATCGCCGTTCGTCGCCGGGTCGTCGCGTAAGTTAAGTCCACCTGACCTCTCGAGATGCGAGCTCGGTCAGAAGTCCCGCGAGGGGATGGAGTCGGGATTGCTGGTTGGTGTAGTATTCGAGCTAGATGCTTAGTAGTCTGCGCGGGGTTGATCTCGCGCTCCAAGAGCCCGGCAATCGTGCTGTCTCGCTGCTCTTCATACCCGGATTCAGGAAGATGACCTCCGCAGCTTGCTCGCCTCGCGGCGCCCTTCCGCATCCTGCAACCCGTCCGCTTTCGAGTACATGTGTCTTAGGGATGCTGATGCCCTTGGACCCGGTTCTTCTTGCTGTGATGACGCGCCCCATGTTGTATTTCGTGAGGCCGCCCACCTAGCGCGGTTGAGGTTGCACCGGAAGACGCTGATCACCCCGCATTCTCCCAAACTCCCTGCGCTAGCCATTGCCATCAAGGGCAGCGTTGTAGCATCGAATCCGGGACTGAGATTGCGTGATGAGATGGTTCTGGAGCTCAGCGCACCGAGCGCAAGCTCTTAAGGCCTCTTGATGCTGTGTTGCGGCGGCCTTGAAGCTCCGCAGCCCCTCGTCCTCGAGCGCCCACGATGCATCCCTCGACGCTTGGAAAAGTCCGAGCATACTGGCTTGGCTGTGTAGTATGCATTGGCGGGTTTCTTTTCGGCTATGACAGCGGCATGTGAGTGTCCTCGTCTCCTTTGGTTGCGTGTTGGGGGAATGGCGGAGGTCGAAGGATCGGGGGTCACGGCCGCTCCGTCGCGCAGCCTCAACACCAAGATCGCATACACGACGCCCGCCTTCCCTCCACCACCCCAACCCACTCACCCACGCCGACAACGCCAACGACATGAGCTAACCCGCCGCGCCAGCGTCGGTTCGTGCCTCTCTCTCCGGAGAAGCGTCCGCGCAGGCTAACCGCAGAGGCATGTAGGGGGCGTCCTGACGCTGCAATCGTTCGTCAACTCCTTCCGCTATAACACCGCACACAAGACTCGAGTCAACAGCCTCGCTGTAGGCCTGCAGCAGCTGGGAGCTTTTCTCGCCTGCTTCGTCGCCTGGCCGCTCACGAACCGCTATGGCAGACGCAAGGCGCTGATGCTGTCGTCGGCCGTCTTCGTGGTCGGCGCGATCATACAGACAATCGACACGCACTCCATGGGCGCCTTCTACGTCGGGAGAATCATCGCGGGCATCGGACTCGGCGCTGCGACTGTTGTAGTTCCCATGTATAGCAGCGAGATGACCCCGAAGGAGCTGCGCGGCAAGATTGGCAGCTTTTTCCAGCTCAATTTTACCGTGTGAGTACCCGCTCCCAACCTCCGCCCCGCGATGCGCGCCGGGAACCTGCAGCTGACGTGATACAGCGGCATCTTCGTCTCCTACTGGGTCGACTACGGCGTCCTCAAGGGCGTCTCCTCCTCGAAAGCGGCGCAATGGCAAATACCAATCGGCCTGCAACTCGTCCCCGCCGCCTTCCTCGGTCTTGGCATGCTCACGCTGAAGGAGTCGGTCCGATGGCTCACACAGAAAGGAAGACATGAAGAAGCTTGGGAGAGCCTGAAGTGGATCCGCGCCGACGAATCGCAAGCGACCCTCGAAGAAATGGAGGAGATCCGCACCGGTGTCGAGATCGAGGAGCGCGAGACCGAGGGCTTCCAGGCAAAAGGTCCACCAACCCCAGACTCGGAAACGAGCCGATGCTGACATGAAGCGCGTAGAACTCCTCGAATGGTCCAACTTCAAGCGCATCTTTACAGCCTTCGCCGTCTTTACCGCACAGCAGGCCACGGGCGCCACCGCATTCGCATACTTCGGTCCGCAATACTTCAAGCTTCTGGTCGGCGGAGGAGACAAGGACCTTCTCCTGACGGCCATCTTCGGCGCCATCAAGGTCGCTGCGTGCGCCTCGTTCGTCTTCTTCCTCTCGGAGCGAGTCGGCCGCCGACAGGTTCTCATTTGGGGCGCCACATTCATGGCGGCATGCCAGATCACCACCGCCGCCGTCGTCAAGGCTATCCCGTCTCCCGAAACAGGAGCAGTCACGTCCAGTGGGATTGCCACGGTCGCTCTGATATACCTCTTCGTGATCGCGTATAACTTCAGCTGGGGTCCTCTGCCTTGGCCATACGTTTCCGAGATCTTCCCGACACGGATCAGGGAGCCTGGAGTCGCAGTCGGCGTGTCTTCTCAATGGCTCTTCAACTTCGTCTTCTCGCTCGTCACCCCGTACATGATTGACAACATGGGATGGGGTACGTTCCTCTTCTGGGGTATTGCCGACGCGGTCATTGCCATCGGTACGTTCTTCTTCCTCAGGGAAACGAAGGGCCTCTCCCTTGAAGAGATTGCGCATAACGACTATCATAAAGCACCAAACGTGAAGGATCTTGACCCTGAACGTACAGATCACGTGACCATCAAGTAGCGGTCGCTATGGATTGAGGTCGTCTGTTTCCGCCGATCGATTCGAGACAGATACATGCCGGTCTTGGCCCGTTTGATCCAACGCCGCGAACGCCCTCAGAAAGAGCATGGAATGAGCCCTCTCGAAAGCTTGAGCGTTACGGATAGTAGCCTGAGGCGATAAGTGTCGCCGAATACATACGGTTCAGAACAGCGTGTGCACCATGAGTTAGCAGCTGATTACCGTCAATATCGAGATCAAGTACTCACCAAGCAGCATCGCATCCGCGAATACTTCTCCGGGTCCGATAGATTGATCGCCCTGCGCTCCGCTCCTGGATTTTCTTCATCCATTTTGTCTACTCGATCACCAGATCGGCCTTTCTTTTCGTCCAGTCATAATTCTGCTCTTACCCCTAGGACTTCGGTGACGCATGCGATTCCGATATCATATTCGAATCAAGTCAGGTGACGCTTCCTGGAATGAAGCCGGCAACACATACCGTCGAAAGTTCCAATATTGGCTTGAATCTCTCAGGATTATGCCTGCTTCAAGCAGCAGACGATAGCTTCCCGGATGTCCGGATAGACCCCCTCCCGCACGACGATCCCAGATGGCCAAGTATCAAAGTCTCCTTGACCTCTATTCTCTTACGTCTTCTTCAAACAGTAAGTCATTGATACTGGATTTCCGCGTCCCTGTTATTGCGTTAGCTCTTCATTATTCGTCATCAGTTTCCAGATACTTCCTTCTTTTGCTTCATATCCCGACCTCAGCGTTCGTCTGCTTCATTCGTTAGTCGATTCCTCATTTCGAACCATACCCCTTGGCCTTTTTTCTGGAGTTGTTTATCCTCTTCCTTCCGTCTTCGTGTTTTGGTACTTCCTTCCTCGCCGTCCATCGTTCCTTCCCCTAATCGCGCTGCGGTCCCAGCGACGCACAGACGCAGATCATCTCGTTTCTTTGCTATGACGCCTTCGTCATCACGCTTCCGCGAAGGTCATCGGTCGTTTCATTCACGTCGAAGGATTCTCTGGCTTACCAATCGTCCCTTCTTCTTTGGTTGAAGGGTCGCATTCGTCTCATGTTTCATACGCCTGTCCGTTGCTGTTAGCTCTCTGCTTTCCGCGTTCTCATACTAATCTCGCGTAAAGCTCGTCTGCCGTTTATTCCCGATGCCGCTGGCTTTAAACGCCTGCTTTCCACGTCCCCATCTAGCGAGGAGCCTATTCGACATCTCCAGTGGACGCATCGACTTATGGTTTGCCGGAGTGTGTGATTGAAGTAGCGTCTGGCGCCTCGGTACCTCTTCGATAAGTTCTTTAAGAGCTTCTTTCGAATGTCGTGGGATCCAGGCGTTTACTTCGGTCGCACGCTACGAACGCCGCAGGATCTCAGTCAGCAAGCAAGGGCGTCGAATGGCTTTCCGGACGATGAACCGACCTACGCACTCCCGACACCCATCAGGAGCGTTCCTGAACGAAGTCATCATGAATGTATCAACTGCTCTCAGGAGGTCTAAGCGAAATTCTGCTTCGCGTAGACCTTGCTGTCATCAAACATACCACTAACGAAACTCACTCAAAGCTCACCCCATCTCTCAAAACCAGATCACAAGGCCCACTCACAACACCGTACCAAGCAAGCGACCTCTGCCAAGTAGACCCGTTCGGCATCGAGGCCCAGCCAAACAGCCACGCTCAGACCGGTCACATCTCAGGCCCATGTGATGTGCCCAGACCGGGCGAAGCATGGTGCTGGCGCCTGATGTGGCTCGGGGTAATGCCAGATGCTACTTGACGTGTGTGCTTAGTAGGCTGGTGTCCTTCATTTGCGAACCTACGTCTCGACGGTACATAGTGTGCACCCTATTGTAAGGGCGGTGAAGTGTTTGGGTGCGGTTGGACGGCGCTTGATGGCGTACGGACCGTGGAGTTGTTGTGGATGGTTTCTGAGCGGATGCGTGGCCACATAGAGAGCGGAGAGAGAGGAGTAGGGCGTGGTGTCGTTTGAAGGCGGTGAGGAATATCGGAGTGGCGTTTGGCGAAGAGGTCCTTCCCTTGAACTGTTAGAACATTGCTAACCACCGTACAGGTTGTACTTATTGTCGATTCCCGAGGCAGATCAGTCGACGATTCCATGCCACCAAACGAGCGGATATGTCGAAACACCTCAATCTCCAGCTTTGCAGTCCAGACGGGAAAGCATGGCTTACCGAGCCGCCTCTCCTACTAGCGCATCGCTGCCGATTATAAGCCGGTATCTCGGAACATGTATTTTGAGCTCGGACAACGGGCTCAGAGACGACAGACTAGAGTATAGCACCTATGCGCGCATCAGCGAAATCCCCTATTTGCGACCTTTCAAACTTAGCCAGGAGTCTGGCGGCTCTCCGACATGGGACACCATTCCACGATCGACCGAACTTGAGATCTGAAACTGGTCAGGTGATCCCGGCCCTTCGATCTCTCTTGTACCTCCACACTTGTCGGCTATCTCCATGATCCTCCTTGTCCGTTCGTCGTCGCCCTGCTGGATCGTTCGTCTCGGGTAGGCGCTGTATCCCATGCGGCTCGCTACGAAAGGAGTGCGCGCGTTCGATCGGACACGACGACCGGAATCCTCCTCTTTGCCCGCTGCAAAGGACGGCGTCTGTTCTGCCCCAGAATCTCGGCTGTGCCTCCACCCTGCCGGCGATCGTCCATATCCTGCTCTTGAAACCCAGTTGTTCCTGCACGCTATCAAAGGGCTTTCATATCCGGTCCTTCAATTACAGTTGTCCATTCCCACCGTTATCCATGTCTCCACTCGGCACACTGCTGTCGCACTACCGGCACGTGCGTTAACGGTCGATATCGGTCGATCGGCGAAATATGACGCGACGGAAGGGGACGAGTTCCCCGTATTTCGACCTACATCAGAGAAGAAGTAAGCGCAGCTCCGGATCTGACCTCAGGCATTGGTCTCTGAGCCTACCCTGTCTACATTTGCTCTCGGCAGCTATGCTCTTTACATCGGCAATACTCTGTCGCTTCGATAGCAGCGCGCAAGTCCGGCAACGTTCGCACTCTCTTCGGTTATCCATATTCGTATCGGTTTCATGATCGACGTAGCGGCTCGCGCGTGCTCTTCGTATTATGAGGGGTTCGGCTGAGGACGTGCCATTGAGGAGCGAGAATTGAAACGCCGTCCGAACTACACTAGAGTACAAAGTCAGCGCAGCACTGATCTGGGCCTAGGGCATCTGGTCTTGAAACTCACCTTGGATCAAGTGCCGACCTCCGTCGTCGCTGTGTTACCGTGCACGATGGTGGGGACACCAGGTCAGGCGTCCTCGTAAGAAGGACGGCGGCGTGGGCGCATCGCGAGCACCCGCAATGAGAGTTGAACGGCCGTGGGTTTCGGCTGGGCGTCACTCACGGCCCGTAAGTGCCAGCGCAATAGGTCCTTCAAGCAGGATCGGAAGATGCTTCCTGAATTTGGCCGTCGACTGGCCATTGCCGGGCCGCATGTCGTACACGCTTCATCAACGACCGGGCGTGATCACGTAACAGTGCGAGAGACTGAAGCGGTCTCTAAGTCAGCGTCGGCTCTCGACGACGGCTCTGATGGGGACAATTCTCTTCCGGCCTTAGCTGGCAGGTGGCGCTGCTGTCTGTTCGTGCCCCGCCTCTGCGCAACCCCCAGGAGTCTAGCGGAGGTATCATGTGGCTTTGAGTGACGCAGAAGAATTCCTTCGTCGTTCCAAAGCTGCTGAAAGCTATCGTGCCGGGCAGCTATGCGGCCCTGCTGCGCGCTCTGGATTATCGGCGTGACGCGAGCGGAGGTGTCGAAGCGCAGAAACGGTGCTGTCGCGGCCACCCCAATGGCCGCTGGCTGCCCAAGATGTACCAAACCAGACGCAGGTCGCTGTTCTGCGGGAAGCTTGGTGTCGGTATATTGCACCGCGCAATGTCTGTGTCTAAGGTCGCCGTGGATATCGCGTCATCGGAGGCGATGCAGATGAAGCGGTGTCGGGGAACCGTGGCGACACAAGGGACATGGCCGCTCCTATCCTGCTGGCGATATGAACATGAGAACGGTTCTGTTCCAAGTCGGAGAGCATCATTGAGCGCAACACGGCGAGCTCGCCTGCTTGTCGCCGGTGTTAGTGAGGTGGAAGTGCGACGGATACCGGAGTCACACCGCCCGCTGCACTTCGCGAAGCGCCTTATCTTGTAGCGATTGCAAGTTGGCCGCGCCTTTGAGGAAGTCGCCATGCGAAGAAGTGCTTCGTGTATCGCCGGAACTTCCATTCTGAGCCGATAATCGTCACTCCAGGTCGTTGTGAGGGCGTCGCTGTCGGGCAAGCAAAGTGACACCCGCGATCCGAGGGCGTTGTACCTCCGCAGAAGCTCCGTCCCGCTGACCGCCCTGATTTTGATGTAGACGGAGGGGGTGAAGTCATAGTCGTCCTCTGCGTCGTTTCGAATTACCGTACCCGTTGTTGTCATGTGATGTCGGCGCAGAAGGGCGGCGGACCGGATAGCCATGTGTGTCGAAGTTTGCGAGCCGGCAAACAAGACGCTATGAGTGCACTGAAGCTCATTCAGCGTGTCTATGAGGTCGTCCGCAGCTGCAGGAAGAAAGTCAGTACAGACGGCTCACCAGAATGCGCTTCTCATGGCAACGGGGACGCGCTCGCCCCACAGCGCCGCCGTACCTCCGCAGAACCCGTTAGCGCTGCTCAAAGGATCACGGCCAGCTTGAACTGCATCAGAATCATAGCTGACACCTCTTCTGCGGCGCGCGGAAGTGTTGCGGTGTGGGACGAAGATGATGCAAGGTCGACGGTGCGGTCGACGGTGATGCGGTCGCAGTGAAGTCCGACTGCAAAGCAAACCCGCGAAGCCAACGCAAGTCTCGGCACCACAAGCGCCACGCCCATCCACATAGCTGCAAAAAATGGCGACGGCGTAGCTAAGCGCCTTCCATGTCATAGTGCAGTGGGCCACTGAAGCCGGCGTAATAAGCCAAAGGTCTTCCGGCTCTGGCACACGTTTCAACCATACCTGCAAGATCCACGAGCCCCTGCGCCTGCTCCGAAGAGATTTGAGGCGGTCTTTCTGGTTCTACGCTGATTGGGAACGACACACGGCCATTTCCGAACGCGACGAAAGCAAAAGCCAGCTCCTACGATCCACATCATCACTTTTTTGGGCACATACATTCAAAATGTTCTGGGAGCCTCCATTTGTAGATTGCTATCTTGTCTCATGGTATTGTCACCACCACCACCACCACCACCGTAAGCCAGCCCCGAAATCCTGGGAAAGGTTGGAACCCTTCCACCGGTTGTCATCGCCAAAGCTCCCAGAGCTGCACCCATTCGAGCCCATCTTGGAGCTCCCTGCAGCCGTCCCTGATTGATCACTACCAACCACCCATCCTGCCCATCAAAGCCGCGTCACACAGCTGATTGCCTAAACCGTCGCACCGCTCGACAAGCCATATCATCTCAGCGACTCGCTGATCCAGACACATTAGAGTAGACCATATCCGGTCAATCTCCCCCCTCAGATTCTCCATTTTGTCCTGGAACGCCGCTGCAACTTCCTCAACAACTCGCGAGTGTGCAACATCCCCCATCCCCCAAACCCGCCTAGGTCCACCGTACCGCTCGACTACCGGGAAGAGCGCGTTGTTGAGCGTTCGTCGTACGGCCTCAATCTCAAGTGCACGGATCTTTTCAATCCCCGGAGGGCCTGCAAGTAGATCCACATGTTCCTTGAAGCTCCTTCCAAACGCGTACTGCTGAGGCCTAACATCGGCCCGGATCTCGGAACGGAGGTGTTGCGGCACGTTGCGGTAACCTTGTGGCTCACCGTACTGCGGCCGAGAAGGGTCGAATAGGATACCTTGATCGGTGCTGGGCAGTCCTCGGATTGCGCCAGTACCCGGCATGGCCCTAAGCATCGTGTGCCACTGGTCTTTGTTGATCCGCGAGTAGGGCAGCGCTACGCCCGGGTCGTTGGTGTATCTCCAGAGTCGCAACGGATGGGCAGGCTCTGGTATGGTAAATAGCTCGCTGAAGTGCAGTGGTATGCCTAGAGGAGTTAGCAGCAATTCGTGCTAGCATTCGTAGTCCTGCATACCTTCGGTAAGATAAGCCAACGCCGCCATGGACACGACAACGGCTCGGATACAGCAGCTATAGGAGATTGAAAATAGCCTCGCCTCCTGAGATATGTCGTTTTTGAACAGCGGGGGACTTCCACGTATATAATCCCCCCAGATTACGTCGATTGCTCCCTCGGCTGCCCGCCGACCATACAAGACCTCCTTGTCGAACGACGAGCCCCGGTCAACCAGGAAGATTTTATTGATGAAGCGATCGAGGAGAACCGTGCCCCGGTGGAGGTCCTGCAGGATACGGGCATGCTCGAAGAGATGGGCGGGGCAACAGTAGCCGTAGTTGCTGAGGGAAGAGTCGAAGTCGCACGGCGGGATGGCGAAGCCGGTGACCGAGAAGGCTCGAACATGGCTATTGCAGGTAGGCAGCCCGCATATATTGGGGATATTAGCCATTGCGTGGTACAGTCCTGTGTGTGGTGGAGGTTGAAGGCAGGCGCGGTCATGGCGCCTCACAAGCAAAAGGGCATAGTGACAGAGGGTAGAGACCTTGGCGGGGTTCACAGATCAGCAATGAGGCACCCTTCATGGCAAGAGATTACTCTTCGAGTTGGAATACAATAGAAGACAAGGGGCACGCAGACTATGAGAGGAGAAGACTGGTATTTGGCTCTGTGAAGACACTACCCCCTATGAGGGCGCGCTACCTTCCTATTCCGATTGACCATGAGGTACGAGATCCGGGATTGCTTTACCTCCCACGCTTACTGCAACAGAGCTTGCCTGAGAATATCGACCCCGTGGCCATCATGTGCCTGGCAAATATCCGTATACTGGTGTATGCGGAAGCCCGGGTCGAAGACACACTCCAGCTCCGAGCGCAAACCGTCGAAAGCCCTGTCTACCGCGTCGACAAAGCGCTGCTCCCGCTGTAGAAACGTGGCGTGGTTGCAATAGAACAGCAACCTGGAGTTGGAAGTAATTGCCTCGGCGTTGACAGCATTGCAGAGGGTTTTCATCGCTGCGTCCTTCTGGAAGAACTCCCTAGAACCCGGTACCCATCCTCGGGCGAAGTCAACCCATGCCGCCTGGTGTTCCTCGTATTGACCGCCCAACCAATCCGGGTCAGAAACGCCTTTGCCGTCGACGAGTTGCGTCTTGGTAGCGAAGTAGTGCGCCGAGTCCTTGTCGTAACCGCTCTGGAAGCCGAACTGCGCGAAGGTGGGATCCAAGATAGCTCCGTTCCCGTAGGCGCTCAGCCCGTTCTCGTAATCAGGACTGATCTTGAAGACAACGTGGCGGGCATCCGGTGGCTGGCCTGCTCCATCGTCGTCCGTGTCCTCCTCGGTCTCGCGCAGTTCTCCTTCCAGGTGTTCTTTCATGCCCGTGACGGCGTTCCAGAGCTCGATAGGGCGCTCGGGCTTCGGAATCAGCCCGCTCACCTCGTAGACCTTCACTTTTGGCAATGCTGTCGGTGTCAGCTTTGGCGCTGTAATGCTATGCTCTCTGGGTACTTACAGATCGCCAAGTACGCAAGCAGTGGAGCTCCCACCACGGCAACCGTTGCGCTCATGTTCACGCTGCGCGCAGCCTGCCTCACCTCCTCCGGAACACCGTCGGCGAAAGGCCGCTGGTTGGCATTCTGGAGCTCGCGCCGAACAAT
Organism: Trematosphaeria pertusa; assembly: GCF_010094035.1. NCBI lineage: Eukaryota > Fungi > Ascomycota > Dothideomycetes > Pleosporales > Trematosphaeriaceae > Trematosphaeria > Trematosphaeria pertusa. Next base: position 660,665 of record NW_022987229.1, on the reverse strand, counting down.
CTTGAGCGTACCGTCTGCTAGTTCCTCGTAGTCTAGCAGCTCGTACCAATGCAGCTTCGCGAGGTACAACGCCATGAGCCGAAGGAAGACACTGCCGAGACGAGCGATATCTCTAGCGGTCTGACGTCGCTCGCAGACAGTCACCCGATGAGTCCCGAAGTCCTCGCGGAAGTGCTCCTCTGAGCAGTAGCGATAGTACGTGAGGGCGGAGTTGATGTCGTTCCGCGGGAGTTCGCCGCAGAGCGCGCAGGTCCTGCTCGAATCGTCGACCGGAAGACCGCACCCTGGGAGCCCGCAGACGGTCTCGCCGAGTACCATCTTGGAAGGAGAGAGGGCGCGACTGACCCAAGCAATGAGTCGGAGGATTAACTGAAGAAAGAACATGTTGGCTGGCGTTCTTCGAAATCGAGGTTCGTGGAAATGGAGGTTGGAGGAGTGGGGGTGAGAGGGAGGAGGGCCGACTAAAATACCTTGACGGCACGTGCAACGACCCCGAAAACGGCAAGTGCAGAGATTTCCGTGACTGAGTTCGTCCCCGCTCTGCCCGACGCAAGCCGACGAAACAGAGGGTGGTCAAACTTCTTCAGAGGGATGCTATTGCTTTAGACGACATTCTGCTGTCTCTCTGGCTTTAACCAAGTCCCCGTAAGGTAGACGATGAGAGATCGACATAGGCATGCTACAGCCTGCACTGGTTTCAAGCATAGCTTCATGGACAAAAGCTACTACCCGGATTGCCTAGCTTTGTAGACGAAGACTAGCACCCAGATTACCTATCCAGGGCGGACTCGGCGCAGTTTTCATGTCCTCCTGAGATTCTAGTTTGCAGATCGAAGTTCGCCACGGTATGTCATAGCGAGCGGGAAGACAGGACAAGATTTTAGATCGCTTGAGGGGATTCGACACTCTCAATACATCCATGATGTCTCTCCATCCAGCGCGGGACCACCGGAGCCCCGTCCCTATATGGTGTTTATTGAACCAAATCCGAGATTTGCTGAGCCACCCTCGTTGTGTCAGTATCTTTCTTGCCTTCTTTTACTTCTGTGGAGACTCAGATCAGCTTGGAAACAAATACCATATGGGCACTTAGGCAATGATCCTGGAATGACGAATAAAGGGAAGATTGTAGAAACTCATCACTTAAGCTGGAGAAGTTCAGAGTAACCTACAGGTCATGTCGGGCAAGGAAGCCGATCTTGGATGCATTCTATGAAATGGAAAGCGAAATGCCTCCAGGGTCCACTTTTCTCAGCTAAATACCCCGATCCTCCTTACCAACGCTCTCATGCAAACTTCGTTTCCTATCCCATTGCAGGGCGGAAGGAAGCTCCAAAGTTTCTGCAAGCGAAGCGCCATCTCCTCGTCCGGATCCGCAAACCAAAGCTGGTCTATTTCCTTGCGCCGATTATCCAATGCCTTTTGTAAATGAAAAATAATCTTCCGCTCTTCTCTCCGGAATGCTTCATGAGAAAACATTTTGAGCAGGGCATTACGCCCCCCGGCAGCGCTGATCTTTTCGTAAAGGACATTGTTGATTATGCGACGGGATGTATCCAGAAAGTATCCTGGTAAAGGGGCTTCGTTTATCCGGTTCATGCTGCTCCGAAAGCAAGAGCCAAATGGAAAAATATGCGTGCGAGGTCCGTTCGGATTGATCTTCTTGTTTTGATATGCGAACCAGTCATCGCAGCCCTCGGCATACCCGAACTGCATGAAGGTGGAATCAATTACGATTCCAGGCGCTGATGTCCAACCCGCGATGCTGCTGCTCGGAGGCTCTGTGGATATCTTCAGGATTGTGTGATAGGGGGCTTGGGTATGGAAAAATTTCTTCGTCCGGCCGTCCTCAGAAACGAATTGAATATTTTCCATCGGATCGATCGCTAGGGGCGAGACGTAGAGTTCGTGGATAATGACTCGGAGATCTGAAAAGGTCAGCAATTTCCTTTTCTTCTTTGCCAATGATCTTACCTTCCAGCAGCCAAGCAAGAATTGGAGTCGCTTCTTCGACGGAATATACGCAATTTTCAAAAGAGTACCACCGCTGCCGAATGTGCTCTGGAACATCCTGCGCAAAGAACGGTTCCTCGGCTCTAGGCCGCGAGCAGCAAGCCGAGCGCACAAGGAAACCATCTTTGTCATTGATTTTTGTCTTGCTGACTTCCAAGACAATGTTCCCCAACATCGCCTGGCGTGATGCTGCGAATACCTTGTTCACTAAGCTTCCAATACGAAAGAGGGCCCTCCTCTTCTGACGTGCCTCACACTCAGCATAGTGCCACTGTACATCAAGCTCTAAATGCGGTACAGAGCAGTATTGGACGTTGGGACCGAGCGAGTCGATGTCGGATTGGGGGACGTCGAGGCAGGACGAGCAAGAAACGGCCGGAGCGGGGACTGGAAGCAGGCATCCAGGGAGATGGCAGACTGGCTGTACGAGAGACATGGTCACGTACGGGATCGGGGCTTCGAAAATTGTAATCGTACCTGAAGCTGTACAGAGGAGGGTCGGCCGGTTTGTTTGTTGGACTCGACATTCCCTCAGCGATGAGCAAAAAAGGTTTAGTGGGATTTCAAAATCTGCCTTCACTCCAGGTACGCACTACGTAAAAAGATACGAGAATGCACTCTGGCACCGCCTTGACATTATCAGCAAGCCATTACAACCTCAAGAAGCACCCCGATACCTTTCTGCCTAGCTGATCAAATATATGTCCTCTGCTCGTTTGAATGTGCGTTCTCGGACATGTTAAGCCAAAACACCAAGCATTAAGGCCATGATTTTCTCACAGAGCAGAAAGCTGTTGACTGAGAGATCTCTCCGTAAAAGGTGTCGAAGGTAGACAGGAGGCATAGGGTATAAGAAGAACATATTCCCAGCTCACTCAATAAGGCTCTCATGAGCTTAAGGTAGTTCCAGGATCATACTTCATAGTCGCCGTGACTCCTTTGAGCGAAGCTCATGAACATATATGAGCACCTGTGGAACCGCTTTCAGCACGTCGATATGACATGTAAAAGCACCCTGAATCCCTCCAGGCTACGTGATTGCCTGTCTTTTTCCCACCATTGTACTGCTAAGTGAAGCACATGAAAACTATTTGCGGCGGTTGTAAGAGTATGATTCTCAAAGCAAAATGCTCGAGATTGATTCTCCGAGAGTCATATTTGTACGTTGGAAGTTGGCAGCGGATGAATAGAAAAAACGGAAGCCGAGATAGTGGAGGCAATGGGTTGGAAAGCAGGCAAATGAACGCAAGCGCGAAAAGGTCCAAGGTAAGTAAGTGTAATAGTAGATGTTAATTGTGTTTCTGGAGAACAGTTTCAGTTTCCAAACCGGCTCGGTACTATGTTGTTTTAGTCAAGCCTACATAAGGCCATCGATCATGTATTAACACGGTCGCCCGGCTCCTACACTGGAATCGCCAGTGCTATAGGGGAGAAGCAGCGCATGGGTTACCCGTCCTAGATGGGTTCAGGGTATTTACAATTGTCTCTAAGATACTTAATTTCATATCCGCGCCCAGCAAGGAAGGGTATACGAACTTTTCCGTTAGCAAAAGATTGTCCCAGTTGATTGATATGCTAAGGTAGCGGGACGGCGACAAGTAATCGTTTGTGTAACACCGTAATTGACATCTTGGACTTCTGTAGTATATGAGACTGCTAGTAAGTGGCCTTTAGCCCAGGTGTCTGTTAGGAACGGTTTGCTACTGGAGAAGGTGGCACATAGGTAATATCGGAGATCTTCGTAGTCATACCACTTCACGCAGCGATTTAACAAGGCAGAGATGTAGGTCGTCTGGCTATTACTCCGTGTCTAGGTGTCCAATTTCCGATATTGGCCAACTGCTCTCGACGCACTCAGAACGCCCACGACGTCTCTCCAGCCAGTCAGCGTGACTACCGGAACCGCCTTCTCATAAAGATTTATCAAACAAGATACAACTGCCCCTGCCGAGCGGCGCTCGCTGTATCATATTTGTCTCCCGAGATTTTCGATTCCGCTTTCTGCCCTAGATCATGTCAGTTACGGGCAATTGCAAGATTAAAATTGCGGCCATAGAGACCTACCTAGATGCGGTCGGCTTCTGTTGACCTTGAATCCCCCGTCTCGTCCTCACCCTCTAGTCCCTGTTCTTCCTCATAGGCATCGGATATGGGGCTGTAGTGGTTGAAGAGCGCTCGCTGACAATCGATCACGCCGTCCAAAGCGTCCATGAAGATCTCGTGTTCCTCTCCGCCGCTTCCGTGTACTAGTTGCTGAAGTTCCGCTTTCTTGACAGAGCTATCCTTGTCCGGGTCCGAGAATAGCACCCAATCCGCCTTCGCGCGCAGACGCTCTAAGGCAGTCCCCAATACACCGTAAAGCTGTTTCCGCCATGCCCTGAACTCTTCATCAGATGAATCCCTAAACACAGCTTCGCGGCCTCCCAGAAGCGAGATCTCTCGGTAGAGCACGTTGTTGATCGTTCGAATGGTTGCTTCGGTAAGGAAGGCGTGGACAGTCTCGCCTCGCTGGAGATCCGCCTCGTGCTCGCTGAAGCAAGTACCGAAAGGTTCCCACCAAATAGATTCGCCCTCGACGGCCCTCCTTTTAAGATAGGTATCCCAATTGGCACAGCTGTCGCCGAAACCAAGCTGCCAGCAAGTGGAATCGATGACCATGCCAGGCGCTGCGTCCCAGCAATCATTTTCCGGCATCTCTGTGACAACCTTGACAACCGTGTGGTACCGGGCTTGGACTTCTCTGTCGATCGCTACGTTATTGTTGCCGTCGCCGTCGTCGCGGCTGCGAAGTAGATATGCTACCATGGGAGATCGGGTGACGGGCCTGAGGGATGGCTCTTGAATGATGGCGTCCAGACCTGCGGAGATCAATTAGCAGATTTCCATCTCACTGTGTAGCCCGTTTTTATAGCAGTTGAGCGGTCATACCTTGTAGGACATAAGCTAGAGTCGGCGAAGCTTCCTGAATAGCGAGACGACAGTTTTCGAACGAGTACGCTCGCAGCTGGATGTCCGTCGGTATGCCAGAGGGAAACAAGCGCTCCTCGGCTTTGGGCATCGTGCAAGTCTTCCATAAGAGTATGTCGCCCCGCCGTAAGTCGACCTCGGCCGCGGTTGCCCACCTTAGGAGGACATTCATGTGCATCACCCCCCGAGTCTTGATGAAGAGTTCGTTCAGCATGTGTCCGACGCGGGCGACCATTCGATCCTCCGGCCGCTTCTCGCCGCTTGCGGGATTGGCGGAAGCCATATTGTTTCTGTTTTCGCAATCTGTGGTGGAGGGAAGAAGTGCGGCGGCGGCGCGACCGCCGATACGTTCACCTCACTCGTGGCGGCCCAAAACGGTTTAGGTGGGGCAATCAGATTACATTTCGTAAAATCTGTCACTCCAAGTAAGCCTTACAGATGTATGAGGGCCCACAGGAGCCACATTGACGCTGCCAGCACGAATTTGCAAAGCAGCCCAAATCCCTCTAGGCTGCTTGATACACTGGCTGTTTTCCGCTTGTTCAATACTGTATCTAGCGCACCACAAACATTCTTGGCATCTAGAGATCAAAAGATATGGGTACGTCTCCCAGAAAAAGTGCACGGCAGTCGAATTGGACATGTCCACGCAAAAGACCCCGAAGACCTCTAGCAGGCATAAAGAAAACCAAGATTCTAGTCCCGGACGCCCCTCCCTATTCCTCTATATTTGGCACGAGCCTCTCCTTTTCCTTCTGCTTCTCCTCTGTCCCGATCAAAACGTAATCGATATCGTCAAACTCGGAACGAAGCTTGCTCAACTCCTTCCTCAACGCCGCAACGACCGTCTCTTTCGCCTGCTCAAACTCCGTATAGCTCATTGAGAGCAAAGTATCTGCGCTGCCCAGACGTTCAAGCTCCCCAAGCAATTATGCGGATAGTAGCTTCTTTGGTGAGAATGTGATGATGCTCTTCTTTTGTCCAGTCAGAATTGCTGAGCTCGCGTTGATATTCCTTCAAGAAGTATCCGAAGCGAAGTTTGCATTGACATTTATCGTCCGTCGTGTTATTGAGGTAGTATTCTTCGGCGCGGGCGCAGTATTCGTCAAAAAAAAGCCCAACTGGGCGCAGGAGGAGTCGAGGGTAATTCCATCTTGGTCGAAGATGGGACCTTGCGAAGGCAGAAAGCTCGGGGCCAGTCGATGGACGGTGTGCGTGTATTCTTCGATTTGGATGGCGTGGCCGCTCTCGAAGCGGGCTTTGGCGATGGTCTGCGGAAGAGGCTTGATGTAGAGATCGACGATACGAAAGGGCGAGTCTACACGTAAATATTAGTGTTTTATCTTCGAGTTCAAAGAAGTCGGCGTACCTTTGGTGATGTACCTATAGGCGAGGAATGGAGTTGCAATCTGCACGCCGTAGACGCAGCCATCCAGACTCAGAGTGCAATGCTTGTTCTCTTCGTTAACGTCTGTGCCACAGAAAGCTTCCTTAGATGCTGGCTTGGTGTAATTACGAAATACGAAGTTTCGTGCTTCCTGTACGTAGTAGTTCTTCTCTTGCCTTACCAGCACACGCTCGTACATCTCCTTTCTGGCGGCTATGAAGATCTTGTGGTAGAAGTCGCCAATGCGGGCGCCATCGCGGAGCCAACGGCGGTGGCGGCAGGTATCCTTGTGGTCGTCGGCGTCCTGCTCACCGTGGGCCTCGCAGCAGGAACGCACATCCTCGAGAGGAGTACCGGAGAAATCAGGATCTGGCGCATCGTTGCAGCCGGTGCAGGGGAAGTCGAGGGCAGCCTCGTCGCAGCTAGGGAGTGCACATAGCTCGAGGTTGTCGCCGCCGAGCTTCAGGATCCGGAGGGAGCTTTCTGCAAGGGACATGTTGATGCTGTGAGCTTGTAGAGGTAGGAGATAGTGATGAAATGGAAGTAGCCTAAGCCGTAGTGCGGAAAGGGACTTCGAAGGTAGATGGTGGTGCTAGAGGTAGAAAATTGAAGAGGGGCCTAGGCTGGGCTACAAATGCTGAAGCCATGGTGAAGTGAACACAGCGTCCCACGTACCCGAGGCAAATTAGCCCTGGAGCCTTTTGGTAGCCAATTTTTAGGGCATTTCACGCTAGTGAGTCCCCTCACCAGCCCCAATCTCCTTCCCACCTGCCCAAGTTCGAACAATTAAGTGTATATAATATATTCAATTTGAAAGCCTTTCGCCTTCGGGCAGTCTTGTATATTAGTCTTAGATAGCGTAGATAGGCAGTTGGCAGAGTGGCAGCTAACCGTGATGTAAACAGATTACCAAGATTCAGAACTGTGCTAACAAGTCGACTTAGGTATCCGGAGAGATGTAGCCGCAAGGTGAACTCTTTTTTGCTACTCATCCAAGGTTCGATTCCAGTATTGGCTCCTTTTCCTTTTTGCTTTTACTGCTGTGTTTTTTATGGACGCAAAGGTGGCGGCGGCAGGGGTGGGGTGGCGTTTGCAGTGAAGGCGGACGGGGCAACCGACGCGTTGCGCGGGCTGGAACACCAAACACCTAACATTGCTACTCGAAAAGAGACAGTTCTAACTCTAATCCTCCTCTACCGATGCACTCCTGCAGCTCTCCATTGCCAATAACGGGTTCACGCAGCACTGTCTCCAGCTCCCTCACTACCCGATCATCGCGGAACGCTTCCCCCAGGTGCTTCGCAATACCGCCCCATTTCTCCCATACGACCTCCAAGCTCCAGGTCCAACGCTCCTCCACACCGCTCTCCACATATGCATGCACATACTCCAGAAACTGGTCAGCCTGCCCCACATCCGTCTCACTCGCAACCGCTCTCCCCCCACCATCCACCCTCCGCTGTCCCCCAGCAGCTCGACTCACGAAGAACAGCACATGCTCGCAGATCTTCCAATCTCTGGATGCATTATAGCTCTTGACGCCTCCGAAATCGACGAGTATCACATCCGGGAGCCCGCCCTCATCCTCTCCCGGCCGCAAGATAACGTTTCCGCCCTGCTTGAGATCGATATGGCAGAGACCTCTGGTCTTGAGGTGGAATTGCGCTTGACAAAGTTGGACAAAGACGTGGAACAGGAGGAACGGAGGCAATAGGCCAGATGTGACGAGAAGCTGCTGAACGCTGAGGCCGGAGACATAGCTCATGGTGTACCATGCAAGGCCGGGATCATTGTCAAGAAATGAAGCGAGAGGGTATTCGGGATCGTTCTGAGCGGACTTGAGCTGGTCGAGGAAGCGGGAAGTGACAATACCTCGCTTTTCAGGATCGACGACTTTGAGGGCGACAAGCTGAGCGCGGAGCGCGGGCGCTGAGTTTTCGATCTTGACGGTTGTGCGGGCTGGTACGGCGCCTTTCCTTTCGATAGCTAAGAGAATAATGCCATCGTCGCCTTTGCCGATGATCTTGAGGGGCAAGTACTTCTCAAAAGCGGACATTGGGACTGTAGGCTTGACGTCGGTTGCCATTGCGTGTGCTGGATTTACGTAGGACGTGGAAATATCAGATGAAGCGAAGAGAGTAGGAGTGGGAATAGAAGCCGTCAAAAAAAAAAAAAAAGGACACGTGATTGCAACCCGAAGTACGCCAGTAAATAGATTATAGCCTCAAGGACAGAGAAAATGTTAAGTTTGCCATCATTGCTTGGAGCACTTCAGGCCACCAAATCTCCAGTCTAACTCTTCGCCTTAGCCTCAGCCTGCTCGCGCGCAATCCGCATCCAATTCTTCGGGTATCCTCTGCCAATCCTCCACTCCTCGCACTCCTTCTCCACTCTCTCCAGCAGAGCCATCCGCCACCCGCCCCCCGAGTCTTGCATTCTGCTGACCTTTCCATATGCCCAAGAGAGAAATCCTTCCGCCCTCGCTCCATCAGAAGCCTCCAGCACCCCAACAGCAACATCCACCATATGCGGACGGTCATCCACCGCATAGAATATACAGGCCGAGCAATTACCGCAGAAGTATCGCTGCACGTCCGGAGAGGAAGCGTAGTACGTGAGGGTGCCGATGGACGGGTCCTTCGCATCAACTAGAGCTTTGAGGTCAGTAGTCTGCTTGGGAAACGCCTTATCCGTGGACGGTGCAAAGGAGATGTTCTCCAGCTCTGCAAAAGTCCAGGTCCAGACATCGACGCCGCTGAACAGCCTGCAGGATTCGCAGCCGCAGAAACCAACAAGCGGCTTGTAGGTAGCTGGATCAATGAACCATGGGAGTTCCTCTCGTTTCTTGCCGTCGTAGCTTCCCCGGTGGAGGACGAGATCGACGCCCTTGCATTTGCAGCGAATCGGCAGGGAATCCTCCTTTCTAGCCTCGTAGCCGGTGAACGAAGAAGCGGCCGGCCAACCCCAGGGATACTCCTCAACGTTGTCTCCCTTGCCGCGCTCTCTGAACCGCTTCGCGTCGGTGCCATCCTCGTTCGGTTTACGCAGCCACATCGTGGCGCCGCCGTCGGTCGTATCGCCAACGTAGATATGGTCGACTATCTTGATTGGGTTGACTGTACCGTTCTGCAGCGTACCAGTAAAGATGCCGAGCTCGCCATCGGGCTTCTGAGAATGTGCAAAGAACATGGGTGTGGAGCACGTGCCGCAGAAGAGGATATCGATGGAAGGCGAGAAGTGGAAGGATTTGAGCGCGGAGGTGTCAACGTTCGGTCGAGGCTCGGGCCAGGGCGCGTCGATCGAATAGAGGGCACCTGTAGAGTGGCGACATGAGTCGCAGTGGCATGCGTAGGCTGGTAATGGGAGATTGCTTCTCGAAACTGTCGTCGTGAAGACGTGGGCTTTGCAAAGACAGTGCGCCGTAAGAGTCACAGTTTCCGCCTCGGATGCCATGACGTGGATTTGGTTCTCGCCGGACGATGGGAGGATAGGTATGTAGGAACATGGCAGAGCGGGGGATTGACAATACTTAAGAAAATGAGGCGCTGCGACTCAGAAGGGCGCGCATGCTGCATGACGCAGACAGCTGGCTAAGCGATTGGTGGAGCGGCTGCGGGGGGCTTCGTATTCTCGTATTAGAACAGGGCATGAACGCGAGAAAACGTGACAGCGCGTAGCGTCGTCGACAGCCACTCAGACCGATTAGGGTATATGCAGGGATGGGAACTTGATCAAGCACATAATTCTTAAAGTAAATAGATCTCCCCGTGGGCTTACTCCTTCCCAGGGTTAGTGATCACGCCAGTGAGCATGATAGCATCGTCCACCATGTTGTTCAACTGGTCGAATTGTCCCTGCAGCCACATGTCCAACACCACCTGATCCTGGCTAACAAACGAAGTGCGCTCCGGTGGAAGAACCTTCGTGCACTCCTTCAGGTCATTGATGTTGTTGACACCAAGTAGCGACATACGTGTGTACGCTTTGGCATAGTCCTGTAATTGTCAGCGGGAATTTTCAGCGTGTCTGAGCAGTACAATAATCCACTTACCAGATTCCAAGCATTCTGGCCTGTAGCGCCGGCGCCAAAAGCTGCCCAGTCCGCCTTAGTGCGCGAATCCCCGCTAAGATTGATGTCGCTCTGAAACTTGAGCACTCGAGGTGGCGGGTTCGCAGTTGTCTGCGGATAGAATGCGACATCCCAGATTCCAGGAGTGGTGTCCTGTGGGTCACCGTCCCTTGCGGTATCGACGAAGTGCTGCTGCGAAGTGGTATGGGCTCCGACCAAAGCAATGAGATCATGCGCATCGATCGTCTTTGCGGCGAAGAGCTTGAGGAGCTTGTCGGCCGAGTCGGTTACAGCAGGCAGCAGGCCAGTCGGTCCGGCTTTCGAATTGTCCTTGCGACCAACGAAGGATCGGATCCGTGGGCCGAGCGGACAGACCACAGTAGCGACATTGGCGCCGAATTGAATAAGATCGGCCATCGAGGCGCCGTACTTGTTGTACTTGTTGTACCAGGACTTCATTTGGTCTGCAATCGCTTCCAGGCCATCGTTGTCCGCGCGATCCATCTCGTTGGAGAGTAAGATACTTCCATCCGCGCCACCCGTGGTACTCGTATTTGTCCAAACTGCTGCGTCGTGGAAGCCCAACCGCACCGCTCCTCGTGCAAACTTTGTGCAGCGACCGGAGGTGCCGTTGAACTTTGCAGTCATTTCGTACGATATCCACTTCCACAAGCAGCACGGATCCGCTTTGCATGCAGCACTATCCACGGTGCCCGGAGGTATGGAAGAGTCAATCTCATTGGAGCGCGCGTCTTTCGTGTAGAGGAGAATGGCTTTGATATCTTTGCCAATAGCCGTGAGCTGGGAATCTTTGAGCGTCTTCAAGTCGCCGAGGAGCTGCTTCGGGTCAGCCCGAGCAACCAGGGCAGCCCTTTTCATCTCGGACATTGCCTCTCCCATGCCTGGGTGGGCGAGCGAAGAAGGAAAAGAGGAGAGAAGAGTATAGCTCAACAATATGACGGGCTTCATAGTGGAGAACCTAGGCCTGAAAGAAGAAGAAACAGAGAATCCTCAGCTAGGGGAAAAGAATGATCGTGACACAAATAGCAATGACTCCAGAGCTATCGAGCTACTTATACTCTCTCGATTGCGCATCGTGGGCCAGCTAGTAGAATGACCTCCAGTCTAGATGGTGCTCAAGAGGCGGGACAGAAGGACAAGACGCCGGTAGTCCCGTTCATCATGTTCCAAAGGCGAGAGAATAAATGAATACGACGTCGCACAGAGGGCACATGGGGCCTAAAAATACTCGAGGGATACCATCTGCCCGTCTTTCCGCTCGCTTGAGGACTGGTGTAGGTGTTGAGCAGAATTTCTTCGCTAGTAAGGTTCGCAGAATGATAAGAGCTGACAGCCAAGAGGGCGAACAGAGGCGAGATGATTGGTCCGACCTGCGCGCGAGGGTGAGTAATGCAAGCCCAGATTCGCCTACTCAGTATACGAGCTGCGAGTTCTGGGTACTACAGGTACTTCAATACGTACCTTATATTGCACCTGCAGCAGAGGGCGTTCTTCTGGAAAGTGGTACAGAACCGATGGACGGCGACGAGCACTGCTAGAAATCGCATGAATCACAAGGCCCGGGAATCTCCTGATCCGTGAACTCCAAAACTAGCAGCTATGGCAATGAGGAGGTCTTGGGGTCGTGAGGTTGTTTTGAAGTTCCATCAAACTCGACAGTCATCGCTTTGGCAGTGTATGACGGCGACCATTAGCTTGCGCCTGCGCGGAAGCTGATACGATATGGCCGGCAGAGATCGCGAAGACGCTCGTGGACTTGTAGCGGCCCGAAGAAGTGTCGCGCAATATACGGTCACGTCTCCAACGATCAAACAAAGTCGGCAAGTTATTCTTGGTGTTCGTGGGGTGTGGTCCCTGGCTAGGAAGCGGTAGATCGTCGTCATTAATATCGAGCCGTGTCTAGTCTGCAAAGATTTATTGCGCAGTCAGCCTCAAAAGTGAGCAAGGAGAGCTCTGGATCATACCATGTGCGTAGTGCGATAAGCTTGAGAGACTGAGCTCATGTAGCTATTTAGCCGGATAACGCAAGGCGCCCGAAGCTGTATCTGGGGAAAAGTCGATATCGGCAACGACTTCGTGTAAAGTACCGGAGGAAGAACGACACCAAGGACCCGGATCCAATGCATAGAAGCCGTAATGGTGGGTTCAAGCTCAAGTAGGGGCGAGCATCCGTCGAACAACTGCTATTAACCTGCACGCCCAAGAAGTCCCTGCCTAGCAGATAGAGCCGGAACTGCCACGGCAATCGCAATGTAGGTTGGTGGGCTATGAAATCGCAGGGGCCGGCTCCCCACAGGAAAAGTGTGCTTGGCCCAGCCATCCGTGCCCGATCTGGTAATCTCGTATGCGGTTGCTCCGATTCCAGCGAACTCTCCATCCGAACGCAAGATTCCGCCTAGCCGAAAGCCGTATTCGCTAACAAAAACCAGGACATGGCTGAAGGGCTCTGTTGTACCACATCAATACGGAACCGTATTCCATCGAGCATAACGCGGTCCCAGGTTATCCCTCTCAACTACCGGATGGGACTTCTGGTGCACATGTAAGCTCTGTACCACATCTTGTGGTGCGCGCAAAAGCAACAGCCCATGGTCTAAGGCCAGCGTTTGTCGCCCTGGCACGCTTACACACAGCCGTATTGGGTTCGAGAGAAGTCAGCTCGAGTAGAAAACGTACTGGGAGCCCACGTATTACTCCACTGTATCCGTCCATCTGGGAAGTTATACCAAGGTTAGCAAAAATCCACTAAAGCCGTCGGATCTCTTCATGACGTGCAATGAGCGCGTGCGCAAGAGGCGTCCATACCCCACCATACATGGACGTGTCCTGAATCCGGAGGATATCGTGTCGGGGGCTGGACTGTGGTTGTTATGCCCTAGTGCGAGCTGTCGTCGGTTCCTGGTGATTGCGTGCTTGCCGCGCGACGAGACTGTGGTGCCAAGTCGCCGGAGCCTCAAGGAGAGCAGCGCACGAACGCAAGTCGTTGTAGACGGATGATCCGAGCATGTTAATAGGTCGGACTTTGTCTGTGAATAACGAGTGCTGCCCGAAGTATATGAAATTGGACGACGCCGGGTTGAGGACTGGATGAAGGTCTCGTAAAAGGCGGACGGCGTCCATTCAGCTGAAGCGCAGCAGGTTTCTTAGGCGGGACACGAGGGTCAAATGTGCTGCAAAAAGACCTGTCAGTGCCTGTTCATGGGGAGACGCAATGCTTTGGATGATTTCGAGATGGAAGATGCGGTCTGGATGGCCGCGGCGGCACCAGTCGAGAACGGGAGGGCCGGCTCTCGTCAGCAGCGCCATCCCTGTTCGGGTTAGATAAATTCACTTCGCAGAAAGCCACTCTACGCCCATCCTCCACAGCACGCTCCGCCGCCATTCAGCGACGGCCTCGGCATCCTTCTAGCATGCCGTGGAGCTTCGAGATGCGGCTTACCTGCACGATTGCTGTAGGGTAGGGCTGCGAATGGCTCCCGGGCGACGAACCTTGGAACACTCTGTCCGCTTCAGCCAGCCGCAGCGTCTGCAATGGGCAGCGTGACGTGCTTTTGAATATTCCGTCCGTAGCTACGGTATATCAGGAGCTGTTCTTCCCACCTTGTGCTGTAATCTTTTTGGCTCTAATTATTCCATTCTACAAACATCTCCAGCAGACCCCCATATCGACAGAAGCCCTCTATCCCGCAGATACTGGCATAGTTTCCTTCGGCCTCCATTTGCGTTAGCTCTCTTGTCGCTATTTTCGCTATTCTTCTTGTACTCAAGTCATACTCATCTCTGCCTGCCGCTGCCTTCCCAGCGCATCTCCCGACATCATCCACCATGAAACGCCTCTCAGGCCTTTTCTCGGCACCCAAAACCTCCTTCCAGATCCTTTCGGACCTCCACCTCAACTACGAATCCCAGTATCTCACCTTCCACATCCCAGTCACGGCGCCGTACCTTATCCTCGCCGGCAACATTGGTCGCCTCATCGACTACGAATCTTATCTCTCCTTCCTTGTTCGGCGCTGCAACCTCTACGAGAAGGTATTCCTCGTTCTTGGGTCACTCGAATTCCACGGTCTTGGTTATCTCGACGGCCTAGAGCTTGCGGGAAGACTGGAGAAGGAGATGGGTACAAAAGGGAAGCTTGAGGTGTTGTGCAGGACAAGATCGGATGTGGCGGGTACGAATGTCACGCTACTGGGGTGCACGCTGTGGAGTAAGATTCCCGAGGCGGCGGAGGCCGCTGTTCTCAACAGGATCCCGGAATTTGACCAGCAGGAGGGAATACGCGACTGGAGCATAGCGAAGCACAATGCTGAGCATGCCCGAGATCTCGACTGGCTACGCCATGAAATTCATAACCCTAGGAGTTTCGCCGGCTCGGAAGCATCCGCGTCGTCGTCTCAGCTGGTAGTGGTCTCGTCATTCGCCCCCGAACTTAGAGAGACCCTGCCGCCGTGGCAGGTGGCATCCCCATGGTCCACGGCTTACGGTACCGAGTTGCTTTCCGGTAATGATTGGAACGGGGTGAAGGCGTGGGTGTGCGGGGCTACGGGCCGCAGCGGCGAATTCAAGAAGTATGGCGTGAAGGTCGCTAGCAACCAGCGAGGTTGTGTAGGAGAGGAAGTCACAGGGATACTGGAGGATGGAATGACGGAGAAAAAGAAGAAGGGGCTGTTTGACATTACGAAGGTTATCAGGGTATGATGGCAATATATCTTCTCCGGGGAGGCTCGTTCGCAACCCAGTAAGATTGGTGACCCGAAACACGATTTTGGGCGTGAGGCCCTCTAGTAAGGGGCAACTCCCAGCCCAAGACATGGGCACGCCAGGGTCTTGAGGTCTCTTGCAGCGCCTTCGACTTGTTGCCAACTATCCCCTCTCGTCGATCCGAACCCTCAAACCCCCCTCAATAATGGCCGCGTCAAGCTCTTCGTCACTCATAATCGGCTTCGCGAGCTCCGCTATCCAACAATCCGGAACCTGCACACCCACCGTCCTCCGAAAAGCCTCCACCACCTCCGCAAATCCCTGCCACAGCCGATCCAGCGCTAGCACCGGTATCCGCCTCTCCCTCTGCCGTCTGCCCGCTCGGACGAAGAAATAGAAATCGTCCGCAGCGGACACCATACCACGCTGCTCTTTCGACACCTTAGGGAGTTCCCGCTCCTTAGAAACCTCATGCATAACCGTAAGCAGCGTCAAGCAAGCATACTCCTCGCGGGCCCTCGTGTGCGGCCTGACGCTCCCGGGGTCCAACAACGTCATGCTGAGCGGCTCCGCGACTGCCGTGTCCCCAGATACCCCGTGCAGCATTATATTGCTCGGCGACAGATCCGTGTACATCATTCCGCGCGCCCGGATCGTCGCTAAGGCTGTCACGAGCTCGCGGAAAATCCAGAACACGAGGGAGCGCGGGAGCAAGGGTTCAATCTCAAGCAGCGTTTCTAAGGTCGCCCCGTGAATGGCGCGCATCGCATACCATGGCGCGTCCATTGCGCGGGACAAGCGAATTGGCCACGGCAAGAGCCTGGTTACTGGATCCCATGCCGTAGGGACCCCTGATGTTCCGGACGCTAGGGTTAGCTGTAGGTTTTGGATGCTGTCTAGCTCGGCTTGTGGTTGCGCCCCGGAGTAGGTCTTGAGGAGCTTGACGGCGACGAGTTTCTGGCGAAGAGCGGCGTATTGATCGCTGCTTTTCGGGGGCTCCTTCGGGAGGTCATGGATGGGGAGGGCGAAGTAGACGAGCCCACGGTTTCCTGCACCAGCTACCTTGAAAGGAATGTATTTGTCTCGCGCAGATCGCGGGAAGTCGATAGCAGAATTATCTTCCATTATTTTGTTTCGTTTCGTTTTCAAGGTTCCTTCGATGCTATGGTTAGGAATTTTGGAATCTGAAATGTGCTATGGAGCGGCTGTTAGGCTTCATGGTACGGTGAATTTATATCGAGGACATTGTCACACGACCGCTGAGCATGATCATATATTTCGGGTTGGCCGGCCACCGGAGCGCTCGCGACGAAGGTTGAGTGCCTTGATCATTGCACCGTTTCGCTTGACCGAGATAGGTTTCGCCCAAAAATTCACATTGAAGTCTAACCATTGCCCTCCAACAGTTTCTCAATCATCCTTCTTCCCAGATTCCTCATCCGCTCCCGCCGCTCTCCACGGCTTCCGCTTCCGCAGCCGCGGATGCGTCCTCCAAACCGCCAACACAGCTACAGTCAGTGCTATAGTGATGATCCAGTACAGCCACACCCACTCCGACACCACCGAGCCACGGTTAGCCGGACTAAAGTCCCAGAAGCTGGCGCTGAAAAGCGTAGCGACGAAAGTGCCAGGGAGGAAGAGCAGTGTGACGACGGCGATGACGCGCATGTCCGCTCCATAGCGGCGGTTCAGCTCGTTGTCTTTTTGCGCGAGAAGCGCGTACACCTTCGCTCGGATATCAGTTGCAGGTTTCATGGTAGACGGGACGGAAAGGATGGGACTTACCATCTGGACCTGCGCCTTCACAGACTCCTTGATGTATTCGTTCCTCCTCTTCGTGTTCGCGACAATCTGCCGCATCAGCATCAACCGATCTCTCATCTGCACGATCAACGCGGCCTCAGCGTCGTCAACATCATGGCTCTGCTCAATCTGCTCACTCATGTGCTCTATAACCCCTGCCGTATGGAGCATAGCAGACGTGTTACTCGCGACCGCGTTCGCCAGCGCGGTGAGCCTCCGCGGCATCTCGGTGAGGTCTGGCGCGACGTAGTCCTGTGCGAGCTGGAAGTACATGTTGCAGCCCATGGCCTCGCGGACGGGGATGTGGTCGTCGTAGATGGTGTGGGAGAAGCGCTCGAGGCCCGCGAGCGTGAGGTCCGTCATGATGAGGGGTGCGAGGAAGGGCTGGAAGGCGTCGTTTTTGGCGCGCTTGAGGCGCGCTAGAAAGGCGGTTTTGTCGGTGCGGTCGGGGCCGTAGCAGACTGCGTAGGTTGTCTTTGTGCTGCTGTTGTGGGCAATGCAGAAGGTGCAGGTAAAGGGGAGGCTGTAGATCCAGCGGACCATGAAACCTGCTGCATTGTCACTATTGGGCAGGAGCCCGGAGCAGAGGTATGATACATACCGCTCCAGGAGGGATTGCAAGGAACGGGATTGAAAGGCATGCTGCATGAGCTGCGGTCGCCGAAACAAAGAGCTGAAATGCGCCAGTGTTTCCCGAAAGCGTCTATCATCTTCGTCGAGTACGGAACGTGTCTTCTCGAATTGCGATGATACACCCGGGTAGTAATCAGGCTGGAAAGAACATCAGCTGGAATTAATAAAAAATCATAACGAGGACCGTACAGTCGCAATGCCCATCTCGCATTTGGGTCGGTCGCTGTCGCGCACAAGGCTGGGAGTTCCTCTCCGCTCTTTGGCTCCTCGGAATAACTTACTTTCGCCTAGATACTTAGTATGTTACGTGCCAGAAAGACTGAGAGGACTTACATTTACCTCCTTGATCTCTACATAAAGATGTTCATCGCTTGGCTCGAAAATGCCAGGCTCATTCAGCCAAGCTCGGTCAAAGCTGCAATCTCGAGCTGCAGACATTGTTGAGCGCTACAGCGGACTCATGGTATGCGGAACATAATGTGAACATGCGGTGCGGGTCCGGAGGGAGGCAACGGTGGCAGGCACCGGTGTAGGCTGAAGAGCTGAGGTTGACAGCGGAACACGAGGCTGAAGACGCATTTGGCTTGGCCTGGGGAAGCGATTGTGGCGTGCATACTCCTTCCCTATTCGTTCATTAGTGACCCCATATCCCCTTCAAGGTCACGGAAGGGCTCATAATGTCGATTCCAAGGTTGTTGCCCATTTCTATAAACGAAAAGGGACGGCGTTGGGCCATTTCAACCATAGAATGGGAGAGCCTGGTCGCTTTCAGAGGCGTATGCTATCACGGAGAGGCAGCCGCTTCCTTATGTAGGAGTGCATTGCGAGCTCAGAAACGGTATAGGAGAGTCTGAAGGCGTTTTGTTGCCAGTGCCAGAAACAGAATGAACGAGAATAGGAGGGCAAGCTTGGAAGCAGTATGGGAGAGCCGTGGAGACATCTGGGTCTCTCTGCAAGGTATAGGATTAGGGAGAACGACATAGCGGACTTTGAATCCGTCTGGAAGAGCCTGGAAGCCCTCAGCATCCGGAGAAAGGCGCGAGATTTGTCGTAGCAAACTGGTCTGTGACCCACCGCTCTTTTCACCTCAGTGTCTGCTCGCGCGGTTGCGTCACCGCACGACGACGACACACTCCCCCGACACAAGTTCTCCAAAATTCTGGATCTCAACCGCCAACAACACACCACCGCCAGCATCGTCAACGCTCACTCCGCAACTCCCAGCGCGAAGCCCTTCAAAGCCGCGTACATCCTCAGCTCTGCCGCCGCGATACTCCGCCTGAAGGCGTCCAGCTCGTCCAACGACATCTGCACCTTCGACGCCGCAAACCCCACCCTGACGCCCTCCAGCTCCTCCACCACAATGAGGCCCCCAGTCTCCTCCTTCCGCACCATCAAGAAGATCTCCAAGGACGAAGGCGGATCCGTATATCTCTGCCTCCTGCGCCGTCTCGATGCCAATACCGACCACCACGCTCAACTCATGGTAGTGAAGCAGCACGCGCTCCCAGAAGCCGTGAGGAAAGAAGCCAACATCATCGATTTTCTCCACCACCCTGTTCAGAGCGACGACGTCGTCGGATCCTTCATTCTTCGAGAGCAGGTCACCAGTATCGCTGCTTCCTCTTGGCTCTGCTTGCGTCCTATCTTCGGCCGGAATCTGCAGGACTTCGGCGTTCTGTGCTCAGATATCGCGGGTATCCCGAGCTATTTTTGCTGGCACATCTTCCTGGACATGGTCGAAGCCGTGGAGTACATCCACGGAGCCGGAGTCGCGCACAACGACATCTGCGCTTCGAATATCATGATCGATCCGAACCACCCGCTGAACGAGCACCACTTCCACGAATACCCGAACGTTGTCTTGATCGACTTCGACAAAGCCTCCGTAATCTCAAGGGAGAAAGCGAAGAGCGATGTCCGCGGGTTATTGATGGTGGTTGAGGAGGTTGTCACCAAGTGGAGCGATCTGGCTTCCGTTCTGGACACGCTCGAGCTCAAGTCGAAGAAGACGGATCCGCTTGCGCGGTTTGAGCGGGAGGTCTGGACTGTCTTGAAGCGGGAAGAGGAGATGACGGTGGAGGGGCTGAGGAATGAGTGGGGAGAGATGGCAGAGGCTGGAAGGGACGCCGGTCCGCTCGATATTCCAAGCTGGATGCAGCAAGTCATCCACAATGAGCTTGCTGCGACGGATGAGATGAACAAGGCAGCAAGGAGCAAGGAGATTGTCATCAAGTTCAGCAGGAAGATTTCGGAGTTCGGCGCCATCAGTGCTGACTGAAGGATATGCGATGACGAGACGAGAAAAATGAGGAAAAGCGAGCTGCTTACGGCTCGTGGGATTATACCCTTGTATGCATAGCTACTTGAAGGCTCTCAGGACCAGTTCTGCACCGCCCGGTAATATAGATTCTCATAGCCATTCCCTGGGAACGGCTCTTTCCGACCATGTCCTCTCTCCTTCCCAAGCCAGCCAATCTGATCTCGTGGTTGGCAACAGCCCCATGGCATTGACCTTCCATATGCCCAGTGCCAGCATCAGAAAGTTCATGAGGACATAGGTAAGCTTTACGGCGATGAGGCGGTTCCTGGTGCCGGGCGTCTCGAAGGGGGCGAAGGACTTCTGGATAGCGAGCACGGCCATGACGGGCGTCTTGAAGAGGGTGAAGACCATGAAGATGGAGAAGATCTGGAGGGTGTTGCCGGTCATGTACATTCCTTGATATCTGTTAGCATAGCTCAGTGTCAGCGTGTTCGGTGGGGATGTGAGCGTACCGATGGCATTCATAGGCAGCTGCTTCGCGGGGGCAATGGCGAGCTCCCACGCCTTCTTCATCTTGAGCGTGTCCATCTCTTCCGTTGTCGGCGCTTTCCTGGCTGCGTTCTTGGATGACTGTGACCGCTCTTTCCGGGTGAGGGAAGCTGTGTAGCCTGGTGGATCCGCGATGGATGCATTTTTCGGCGGCTTTGTGGCAGGGGTAGAGTTGAGGTCAATGACCCATTGCGGGGGCGGCGGAGGCGGTGCAGACATGGTGGTGTCGAGAACACAGCGGGCGGGATGCTGGGCCGGGATGCGTGCTCTCGTCGTGAAGCGTGAGGTTTGGCGATGTCGCCGTGGTGTTGAGCGGCTGTCAGGGCCCACTCGGCGCCCGCCTTGGCGCTCGCACGCCCCCTTCCGCACCAACCCGCGGACCTGTGAACGTCTCAAAACATTCAATTCACACAATTCACACCGTTCCCGCCTCCAGAACTCCCGCTGTTGCCCTTCGCGCAGGTTATTTTGCCCTCCCGATATGCGCAACGCGGTATTTGCCGGCTGAGGACCGTTACGCCCAATCAATTCTGCTGCATCCCGCGCAGTCGCCAGGGAGGGCGGCTAAGACGGTCTACGAAGAGGGGAGCTGCTGCTTGTATCGTGCTACAGCTGGGCGCATGCATCCCGGGACAGCACAGCCAGCGGACACGAGATAGCTAGCCCACCATGAGCACCGCCGGCCAGGACGCGAAGCTCTTTGCACGAGTACGTCCCTCCTTCCCCTCTGTCTCCCCACACCGCCTTCTGCTCGCTCTTGAGCTTCAATACATCTGTTCTCCTGTCTATTCCCCGCCTTCTCGCCGTCCTTGCGTCGCCATATCTGCACGGTATCGCCAGCATACCCAGATCCCCTGTAGCCTTACCATGTGTCATGATGTTTATCCCCTACGCTTTCGACAGCGCACGCTTACAATACCTCCGCTCCCCGCAGGGCAAAGTAGCTGAGCTGCGCCTCGAGCTCAACAGTGGCGGCAAGAAGGACAAGAACTTCTCCGCGAAGAAGACGGCCCTGAAGAAGATCGTCGCCAACATGACCATGAGCAACAACGACATGGTGGCCTTGTTTCCGGACATTGTGGGCTGCATGCACATACCGAGCCTGGAGATCAAGAAGATGTGCGTAGGGACCATATTGAGCCTTGAGAGGCCATGGCTGACAGATTCAGGTGCTTCTTGTATCTGGTCAACTATGCCAGGATAAAACCCGACATTGCCCTCAAGGCTCTCCCCATCATCCAGGAGGACATGCACGACAGCAACCCTCTCGTGCGCGCCCTCGCCCTGCGAACCATGTCCTACATCCACGTCCGCGAATACGTCGAGGCGACGGTGCCGCATCTGAAGAACCTGCTGCGCGACAACGACCCCTACGTTCGCAAGACGGCTGCTTTCTGCGTAGCGAAGCTGTACGATCATGATCGGCACATGGTGGAGTCGTCAGAGCTTATCGACAGACTGAACGGCATGCTGAGGGATGAGAACCCCACCGTGGTGTCCAGCGCCTTGGCAGCCCTGATGGACATCTGGGAGCGATCAGAGAGCATCAAGCTCACGATTGACTACGCGAGCGCTTCGAAGATCGTCTCCATTCTGCCGGACTGTTCCGAGTGGGGTCAGACGTATATTCTAGAAGCAATGATGAACTACGTCCCCCAGGATACAGCCGAAGCCGCCCTGCTCGCCGAGCGAATATCACCCCGTCTCTCACATTCGAACTCGGCCGTTGTTCTGACCTGCATCCGCGTCATCTTGTACCTGATGAACTACATTTCCGACCCAAAAGTAATCACATCATTGTGTAACAAGCTATCCCCACCGCTTGTCACCCTGCTCTCGAAAGGGCCTGAGATCCAGTATCTAGCTCTGCGGAACGCTCTCCTAATTCTTCAGCGGAGACCTGAAGTGTTACGGAACGATATCCGCGTCTTCTTCTGTAAATACAACGATCCCATCTACGTCAAGGTCACGAAGCTCGAGCTGATCTTCATGCTGGCGACGGAGAAGAACATCAAGGAGGTTTTGACGGAGCTCGCTGAGTGAGTCTTTCTCTTTTGCACGTGTTGGTCATATCTAATAAGGCACTCAGATACGCAACGGAAATCGACGTCGACTTTGTTCGCAAATCCGTCAGAGCCATTGGCAAGCTCGCAATCAAGATCCCTCCAGCCAGCCAGCTCTGCATATCGACACTCTTGTCCCTTGTCAGCACGAAGGTCTCCTACATCGTCCAAGAAGCCACTGTTGTCATCCGCAACATCTTCCGCAAGTACCCGAATCAGTACGAATCCATCATCTCGACGCTTTGCGAGAATCTCGATTCGCTTGATGAGCCAGAGGCGAAGGCCGCCATGATATGGGTTATCGGCCAGTATGCCGATAGAATAGAGGACAGTGATGTGCTATTGGACGACTTCCTTGATTCTTTCCGAGAAGAGACACATGAAGTGCAGCTGGCGCTGCTCACAGCGACCGTAAAGCTCTTCATCCAGCGACCCACACGAGGCTCAACGCTGGTCCCCAAAGTTCTCAAATGGGCTACCGAGGAGACGGACAACCCGGATCTGCGCGATCGAGGCTATATGTACTGGAGACTGCTGTCCTCAGCACCCGAGGAAGCTAAGAAGGTTGTCATGGGCGAGAAGCCGGCCATCACAGCAGAAGAGTCAGAGAAGCTGGATCCTGGGACGTTGGAGGAGATGTGTCTTAATGTCGGCACACTCGCCACTGTATATCTAAAACCCGTGAACCAGGTGTTCCGATCTGCTCGCCCAAGGAAGTTGCAGGATTCGGTGGCGCTGCAAAGGCATGAGCTACCTACGGCCAAGGCTGCACAGCAAGCCCGCGAACGCGCTGCCGCAGAACGCACGAAGCTCGACACATCAGCAACGAACGGGAATGGCACGAATGGAAACAATCTCGCTGCTGCTGCCGCCCACGAGGCGGATATATACTTTGCTGGCGTAGGGCGACAGAGTACATTTGGTGGGAGTCCGATCATGGCGGAGCAGGGCGGGGGAGGCGGCTGGGTGGTCAATCAGCTTGCGCCGCAGCAGGCTGTGATGTCGCCTGGCGGTGCAGATGGCAACCAGGATCTGCTGCTGTGAGCTAGTAGGGAAAGGGAGTCTCGGATGCCTCAAGGTACTTCGTATATCCAGACATCTGGATCACGACAGAGGTAATAACATAAAGCGGGGCAGCATAGTATGCACCTTCTCCCAACAACTTCGCAACAGGGATCGTGAAAGCCTTCAGCGCCTTTTCCGCAGCCTTTCCGCTACCTAGTCTCGTGGTACCTCTTCAAACTTGGCGTATACAGCGAGTTCGTCTAGAGCCCGTCTCGCTCCCGCAATGCATACCCTGATGGCCCTCAGGTCTTCTCGCCATCGCTGATCCAATCCAATCCGTGTAAGCAGCGCGTCGTATGATAGGACAATGCCCCGCTTCCAGCCATTCTTAAGGTTGTCACAAGATATGCAGGTCTCTATGGTTTCAGCGTCAGAAGCGAGCCATTATCCAGTAATTGGAGCGGAAAGCAGTCATGGGGCGTGGTTTGCGTGGCGCGAAGCATGGCGGCGTGCGGGGGAAGGAGCTTGGACCCCTGCAAGTGCGGTGCAGGGGTAGCTTTTCAAATGACGTAAGTTCAAAAGGGTGACCTGATATTTCGTGCAAACGTTCTCACTACTGCCTGGAGACTTCCTTTATTTGCACGTTTTCGCCAGCGAAAAGTCGTCTTTGCTCTATCAACTACCTCCCTTTTTGATATTTTGACAGATTTTCGTCGAAAACTTCGTCAACATGTCCGAGAACGGCGTTGCTGCTAGCGGTGGACGCCGCCGTAAGTATACTCTTCAGCTTCTTTACCGCCTTTGAGCGTTTCCAGCGCTTTTGCTTGCTTTCAGAGCCTCAATCTGAGCTGTTTCTCCGTTTTTGAGGACGTCCGGGCTGACAGACCACCAGTAAACCCTTTCTCTCGCCGCGAAGAGTTCTCCCCGCAGGCGCTGATCCTGCACCGAGTCTGCACGCTCGTGACCTACCTCGTCTTCCTCATCACGGCCATCTACTACACCTTCAAAGCGCCCGGCGAGGGCCACAAGCCGCGCCGCACCATCTGGGGCAACAATCGCCCAACGGCATTTGCGCAAAACAGCGTCATTACCTCCATCTACTGGTAAATATACCGATTTCCTGTCAAGCCTTAGCTTTGTATTCGAGGCTGATTTGAGAATAGGATCGTCATTTTCATCCTCCAACTCGTCTACGCCTGGTCGCTTTATTCGAGCAATGTCGTCTACGTCAATGCGGCTGCGAACATTGGCTCGCACTACATTGCGTCCAACCTGCTGCTCTTTGGCTTTATCCACCTTTGGGTTCGCTCGTACTTCTGGCTCGCGCTCTTGCTCATTGTCATCAACTTCTTCAACATGAGCGCGGCATACTTCCGCCATTCTACCACGCCAAGACTCATCCACATCGGCACCATTGCGGGCCCGCTGGCTTGGAATTTCGTCGCGCTGTACTGGGTCGGAGCGATGGCTGTCCACAAGGATAATCTCGCTGCGCGAATCGTTGGGAATATCTTCATCTGGGGCTTTGCTGCGTACGGCATCTTCTTCCTTGCCGCGTTCAAGGACTACACCATGGGTTTCTGCCTCTCGGTTCTTGCGTTCTGTAAGTTTGTTCCTGTTTCTTGTTCACCTCTAAAGCGAGTGTTTTGCTAACTGCAATAGCCACCGGCGTCGGCCAATTCCTCGGTAAAATCATCGAACTCCAATGGATCTTCGCCTTCGCCATCGGCGCCCTGCTCTTCGTGCTCTCCCTCGCCGTTGCTTTCCCCGCTTGGATCGGCAGAGATATCTTCCCCCGCGGCGAAGTCGTCTCGGAAGATCGCGAACGCGCGCCCTTGCTGCAGGATGAGTGAGTTGATAAAAGAGAATGGATTTAGCGGTGCTTTTGCTTTTGCTTTCCCTTTGCTTGGTTGTTTGTTCTACTGTCTTTTCCTTTTGCAATACTAATGAGGGTCACGCAGCTTGATGGGCTTCGGCGCCTTTGCGAGGAATCTGCGCGGCTGGTTCGTTAGTCGGCGCGATGATGGTGGTGATGATGGCAGCTCGGATACAGACTCTTGGGACTGGGATGAGCGCCCGCTTCTGGGCCGCGATATCTCAGATACCGAGTAGGTCTTCTGGCTGGCAGTTGTGGTGGCGGCGTTTCTGGCTGGGACTTCTTTATCAATGGATTGTGGTGGCATAGCATAGCATTCTGCAGCGGAGATACCCTCTCGTCGCTTGCTGCCAATAAAAGGCGTTTCTTTGCTCATTTCTACTCGTGCTGGGATGGGTTGTGTGATGGGAGATGAAGGCCGCTGGGCTGGTTGATACGTGCACAAATTACTCTAGCCTCGTCTACATTCCGTCACGAACCGCTGTCATCAGCCTCACCTCGTCTGCCGCGAGGGGAGTTGAAAGTCCTCATGCTGCCTCATACCTTGATCATTTCTACAATTTCGATCTCTACTCTAGTCCCTCGCACCGTTGTCCTCAGTCCCTTCCCTTTAGCAGTAAAAAAAGCTGAAGTTCATCAGGCTGGGCGATCCGTTCACCCATATCTACAGTCTCGTCTGCACGCTCCATCTTGGATCTCCCTCCTCAGCTTTAAGCCGTCTTCAGTCAATCAAACCGAAAGCCTCCAGGCTACTCTATGCCTTCGCCATATCCACTCCCACATTCACAATTCTCCACCCCAAGGCTCAACTCCACCTAACTTCCTTAGCCCCCTTCAAAGAGCTGAAGGCCACCAGGTTCCCTTATGAGTTAGCCCGCTACGTTTTTATATACTACGAAGAGGCACGGGGAGGAATATGGAAGCTTCTCCAAAGATACTGGGACGGGGGATAGTATCGGCTTCGGTTTAGTGTTCGACCTTCACTCAAACTCCCATCCCACACGTAAGTGAACAGGAAGAAACCTACAGCAAAAGACCAGCCTTGATTGCCTAACTAATCGATTTCCTTTCGCTCTAAGTCACCAATCTACCATGGTGAGTCTGGCGAACAGCAAGCAGCGCTTCTGCCTGCGTACAAAAGGGGCTCTCAGTAATCCACCTCCAATCTTGACCTAGAATATCCTCATCCATGACATCGCCCACGCTCCCCAGTACCGCTCGCGGGCTCTACACCCCCCTGTACGAGCTCAGCAGCGGCTACCGCGGCACAGTCTTCATCTGCCGCCCCTCAACCCCCGAACACTCACCCCAGCAGCACCCCCTCGTCGCCCTCAAAGTCCTCAAACCCACACCTCTCAAACCCACCGCCGCCCAGTCCCGCACCGCGACCTTAACCGCCCTCAAAGCCGCCCAGCAGCAGCAGCGCAGCAACATCCCACAGCTCCTCGACCTCTCCCACGCCAGCGCCGCCCGCTCCGCCTGGTACACCATGTCCCTCATCCAGGGCTGCACGCTCGCGCAGTTCGCCGCCGCGTACGCTCAGCCGCTGCCGTTCCCGCTCGTCTTCCACGTCTTCGCGGAGCTCCTCGCCGCGGTGCGGTTCCTGCACGCCGCGGGCCGCGTGCACGACGACCTGGGCGCGGGGAACGTGATGCTCGAGTGGCCCGGCGGCGGCGGCGAGTGGCCCGGCGTGGTGCTGGTTGATGTGGATGACCTGAGGGAGACGAGTGCTAGACGGCCGAATGGGTGCGTATGGCATTTGTTCCGGTTTGTTGGGGGTTTGTTGCGCGAGGGGGAGGCTGGGGCGGGGGAGTGGGAGGGGTTTAAGGCGGGG